>NW_026575363.1:0-257500 GCF_028641065.1 Leucoraja erinaceus
GCGGGAAGGCACGCAATGGGGTACGATGGGATGATCAGCACCAGATCAAAGGGAGGCTACAGGTTTTTGGCTGTTTGAGCAGAGCCGAAATTACTCGTGGACAAAAACTGTTTTTAGTCTGCCTGTGGCAGCTTTTGACAGTCCGGAGACCACCTCCAGAGGGAAGCGATTCAAAGAGTTTGTGGCCAGGGTGAGAGGGATCAGAGATGCCCGCTCGCTTCCTAGCCCTTGCAGTGTACAGTTCATGTTTACTATTGCAATATACATCAATGATTTGGATGAAGGGATTCAAAGTAACATTAGCTAATTTGCAGATGACACAAAACTGGGTGGCAGTGTGAACTGTGAGGAGGATGCTATGAGAATGCAGGGTGACTTGGACAGGTTGGGGGAGTGGGCAGATGCATGGCAGATGACGTTTAATGTGGAGAAATGTGAGGTCATCCACTTTGGTAGCAAAAACCGGAAGGCAGATTACTATCTAAATTGTGTCAAGTTGGGAAAAGGGGAAGTACAGCGGGATCTGGGGGTCCTTGTTCATCAGTCTATGAAAGTAAGCATGCAGGTACAGCAGGCAGTGAAGAAAGCGAATGGCATGTTGGCCTTTATAACAAGAGGAGTCGAGTATAGCAGCAAAGAGTTCCTTCTGCAGTTGTACAGAGCCCTAGTGAGACCACACCTGGAGTATTGTGTGCAGTTTTGGTCCCCTAATTTGAGGAGGGTCATTCTTGCTATTGAGGGAGTGCAGCGTAGGTTTACAAGGTTAATTCCTGGGATGGCGGGACTGTCATATGCTGAGAGAATGAAGCAGCTGGGCTTGTACACTCTGGAGTTTAGAAAGGTGAGAGGGAATCTTATTGAAACATATAAGATTGTTAAGGGTTTGGACACGCTGGAGGCAGGAAACATGTTCCCGATGTTGGGGGAGTCCAGAACCAGGGGCCACAGTTTAAGAATAAGGGGTAAGTCATTTAGTACGGAGACGAGGAAACACTTTTTCTCACAGGGAGTTGTGAGTCTGTGGAATTCTCTGCCACAGAGTGCGGTGGAGGCAGGTTCTCAGGATACTTTAAAGAGAGAGTTAGATAGGGGTCTTAAAGATAGTGGAGTCAGGGGATATGGGGAGAAGGCAGGAACGGGGTACTGATTGGGGATGATCAGCCATGATCACATTGAATGGCAGTGCTGGCTCGAAAGGCCAAATGGCCTACTCCTGCACCTATTGTCTATTGTCTATCAATGGAGGGAAGGTTGTACTCAATAACCTTCTCTGCAGATCGGACGATTTGCTGCAGCCTCTAGGTATCGTGCTTGGTGGCTGAGTCAAAACAGACCATGATAGAGAAGGTGAGGACAGAATCTACGATGGCCGTGTAGAATTGGACCATCATTGCCTGTGGCAGATTGTGCTTCCTCAGCTGCCGCAGGAAGTACATCCTCTGTTGTGCCTTTTTGACTGTGGTCGATGGTAGCCCTCCACTTAAGGTCCTTGGAGATGATGGTTCCCAGGAACTTAGAAGACTCCACAGATGTGACTTTGGTGTTGTTAATGGTGAGTGGAGTGAGGGGAGGGGAGCTCTCCAAAAGTCTACAATCAATTCCACTGTCTTGAGAAGCTTGACAGAGGTGTCTGTGGAGGTGCAGTCATTGGTGTAGAGAGAGGAGAGGAGAGGAGAGGGTACACAGCCTTACGGTGATCCTATGCTGAGTGTTTGCGGTTCCGAGATGTGCTTTCCCAGCCTCACATGCTGCTTCCTGTCTTTCAGGAAGCTGGTGATCCACCGACAGAGGGGTTCAGGCACAGTCAACTCGGAAAGTTTGGAGTGTACTAGCTCTGGGACAATGGTATTGAATGCAGAGCTAAAATCAACAAACAGGATATTCGCATAGGTCCCCTGGTGGTCTAGTGCAGGCCCAGGTTGACTGCATCATCCACAATCTATTGGCCCAATATGCAAACTGCATAAGATCCAGCAGAGGGATTGTGATAATTTTCAGCTTGGCCAGCACAAGCTTTTCGACTGTCTTTATGACTACAGAGGTCAGGCCTGTTGTCATTAAGACAAGTAATCCTTGACTTTATGGGTACAGGGACAACAGTGGAGACTTTGAAGCAGGCAAGGACAGTACATGTGTGGTAAATTGGATTAGTAAGTATGCAGATGATACTAAGGTGGGGTTGTGGATAATGAAGTAGATTTTCAAAGTCTACAGAGAGATTTATGCCAGTTGGAAGAGTGGGCTGAAAGATGGCAGATGGAGTTTAATGTTGATAAGTGTGAGGTGCTACATCTTAGCAGGACAAATCAAAATAGGACGTACATGGTAAATGGTAGGGAATTGAAGAATGCAGGTGAACAGAGGGATCTGGGAATAACTGTGCACAGTTCCCTGAAAGTAGAATCTCATGTAGATAGAGTGGTAAAGAAAGCTTTTGGTGTGCTGGCCTTTATAAATCAGAGCATTGAGTATAGAAGTTGGGATGTAATGTTAAAATTGTACAAGGCAATGGTGAGGCCAATTCTGGAGTATGGTGTACAATTTTGGTCGCCTAATTATAGGAAGGATGCCAACAAAATAGAGAGAGTACAGAGGAGATTTACTAGAATGTTGCCTGGGTTTCAGCAACTAAGTTACAGAGAAAGGTTGAACAAGTTAGGGCTTTATTCTTTGGAGTGCAGAAGATTAAGGGGGGACTTGATAGAGGTCTTCAAAATGATGAGAGAGTGCTCGCTTCGGCAGCACATAAACTAAAATTGGAACGATACAGAGAAGATTAGCATGGCCCCTGCGCAAGGATGACACGCAAATTTGTGAAGCTTATTTAATTAAAAAAAGATAATAAATAAATAAATAAAATGATGAGAGGGATAGACAGAGTTGACGTGGATAAGCTTTTCCCACTGATAGTAGGGAAGATTCAAACAAGGGGACATGACTTGAGAATTAAGGGACTGAAGTTTAGGGGTAACACGAGGGGGAATTTCTTTACTCAGAGAGTGGTGGCTGTGTGGAATGAGCTTCCAGTGAAGGTGGTGGAGGCAGGTTCGTTTTTATCATTTAAAAATAAATTGGATAGTTATATGGATGGGAAAGGAATGGAGGATTATGGACTGAGCGCAGGTATATGGGACTAGGGGAGAATACGTGTTCGGCACGGACTAGAAGGGTCGAGATGGCCTGTTTCCGTGCTGTAATTGTTATATGGTTATATGGTTATGTTTGCAGGGACTGGTTAAAAATGTCTGTATAGACCGGTGCCAGCTGTTTGGCATAGAGCTTAAGATGTGAAGGGAGTGAAGAGTCAATCTGGAAAAGGTACTGAAAAGATTAACAAGGATATTGCCAAGACTTGAGGTCCTGAGCTACAGGGGAAGATTGGGGCTGGCTATTGTTTGGAACAGAAATGGATGTGGGGTGACTTTATCGAAGGGTATAAAATCATGAGAGGAATAGACCTGGTAGATGCACAGAGTCTCTTGCCCAGAGTAGGGGAAACTGGGACCAGAGGACATAGGTTTAAGGTGAAGGGGAATGATTTAATAGGAATTTAAGGGGTAACTTTGTTTACAAACAGGGAGGTGGGTGGATGGAATAAGCTGCCAGAGAAGGTAGTTGAGGCAGGGACTATCCCAAGGTCCATGAAACAGTTAGACAGGTACATGGATAGGAAAGGTTTGGAGGGATATGGACTGGGTGCAGGCAAGTGGGACTAGTGTAGCTGGGGCACTGCATCACTCACTCTTTGTTCTATGGTCTTTATGTTCAATTATTGATATAATATTTAATAACATATTTTATATATAAGCAATGTGAAAAAAATAATAAATACAATTTAATAATAAATAAAATATTAATAATAAATAAATATTAATATTAAATTAAATAAAATATGATATATAGAAACATAGAACCATACAAAATAGATGCAGGAGGAGGCCATTTGGCCTTCGAGCCAGCACCGCCATTCATTGTGATCATGGCAGATCGTCCCCAACTGTACACTCATCTGGTGCTGCATGGTATGGGATGAAATGTCTCCTTGAAAATCAGTCGCTCGACTTTTAGACAAAGTCAACATTCAGCAAAATCTGGAGGTGTGCGATTCCGGTCCTTCGTCCCACAATGTCTGTGCTGCACATGATGCCAAGACCATCGTAGTTTAGTTTATTTTTTACTTAGAACATAGAAACATAGAAAATAGGTGCAGGAGGAGGACATTCGGCCCTTGGAGCCAGCACCGCCATTCATTGTGATCATGGCTGATCGTCCCCAATCAATAACCCGTGCCTGCCTTCTTCCCATATGCCTTGGTTCCACTAGCCCCTAGAGGTCGATCTAACTCTCTCTTAAATCCATCCAGTGATTCGGCCTCCACTGCACTCTGTGGCAGGGAATTCCACAAATTCACAACTCTCTGGGTGAAAAAGTTTTTTCTCACCTCATCCTTAAATGGCCTCCCCTTTATTCTAAGACTGTGGCCCCTGGTTCTGGACTCGCCCAACATTGGGAACAAATATAAGCCCAGTCGATCATAAGGTTCATAAGGTTTATTTATTGTCACATACACCGATTGGTAAAGTGAAATTTCACTGGCCAGGTCAGTCATTCAATTTTTAAAAAAGCAACAAACTCAAAAAACACATTTTAACATAAACATCCATCACAGTGATTCCTACACATCCTTCACTGTGATGGAAGGCAAAACTAAAGTTCAAGTCCTTCATTTTTTGTTCTTCCTTGGTCGGGGGACTCAAGCTCCCTGTTGATGGGATGGTCTTGAGTCCTGTAGCTGGCGGCGTTCGGGCCATCCGCATCGAGGCGTTCAGCTCCCACATCGGGTGTATGTCAGGTCCCCCACGCCGGGCGATCAAACGTTACGTCGGGGCTGGACGAACCTTCTGTGGCGTTGGAGCTCCCAACTAGCCTCTACCAAGACTGTGAGCCCTTGATGGTGTCCACAGGCCGCTGTGGGAGCGATCCCAGGCAAGGGATCCACTCCGATGTTAAATCCGTGCCCCGCGGTGGGGCCCACGACATCCGAGGTGGCTTTTCAACTCCATCGATGGTAGGCCGCAGTGCCCGGGGAATGTGATCCGACATTTGATCACATCTCCGGGAAGGTAAGGACCTAAAAAAAAGTTTTTCCCTCCTACCCCACATAAAACAAACAGAAGAAAATTAAAACAATCTTCAAACAAGTGCTAAAAATACCAAAAAGGATGAAAAACCGAACTGACTGCCATTCTTTAACCAAGGATTTACAACAAATGGCATGAATACTATGTGCAAAAAACATAAATTTGCTGCTTTCAGCAGAAGCTTGCTGGATCCACTTGAAATCTAAATATCTCATTAAAAAGCAGTCAGAACTACAAAATGCTTAACAACACACTGCATCTTACAGGCAAAAATACTCTGCAGCTGCACAGAGCAGCAGGGGGAGGATATCGACAACAATGCCTGGCCAGGGTGACCCCATCAACTCTGACCCAGTTCTACAGCCAGGCCAATGGCCTTTAGGGCCAAGTTAAGAATCTACATTTTTAACTGTACACTAGACTAAGTGGGACCCCGTTGGGTCCCAGCATCACACGGGAGGGCTGGTCCCCCAACGCCATATTCCACCTCTCCATCAATTCCAATATTGGTGGCCAGTGGGAGCTTTCTGCAACGCTAGTATGGGCTAAAGGGAATGGTTTACAGTGGGCTAGTATGGACATTGTGCTTGGGCTTGCGGCTCAGTCACTCAAGCCTGTTGTGTTAGCAGCTCACTCATTCACGGCATGTGGGCTGGCAGTTGACTCACGGGTATTTCTTGAAATTCCACTTCAAGCCAGGTGCAAGGCCACCAAATTCAAGTGCAGTTTCACACCACTTCGAGCAGGGATCAAGGCCACCAAATTCAAGTGCAGTTTCATAACATTTCAAGTAGGGTGCAAGGCCACTAAAGACAGCGAGTCATGACCTCTCCCACCTCCATCTTGCAGAGTGAGCCATGCCTACACTTCTGGGTTTTATAGTCCCTCCTCCCTTCCCACCGGAAGGGGTGTGGCCTTCATGATGTGATTGACAGGAGAGAGAATCTCAACATTTTTAAAACACTAATAACTCTTTTATATTTAATCGATGGGAAACTTGATGAGCGGAGGGGGACTGAGGAAGCTGGGCAAAAATCACAGCCGTACGTGGTAGTGTTTTTTTTCTAAAATCAATATAAAGCGCAAACAGGAAGTGGTCAAGATTAGACTTTTAATTATATAGATGGATAGGCAACTTTAATTAGGCAAGGCAAGTTTAATTAGTAAAGGCAACTTTAATTAGGCGAGGCAACCTTAATTAGGCGAGGCTACTTTAATTAGGCAAGGCAACTTTAATTAGGCAAGACAACTTTAATTAGGCAACACAGCTTTAGCATTTCCAAACCAAAGGCAACACAGCTTTATCAACTATATTTTCAAACCACAATAAGGGCCTGGCAGGTCAGTAAAACCACACAATTTAATAGACATGTGTTCAGTGTTATTCACAGCTCAGACTGAGAGATGTGACCCTCTCGCTCTGTCATCTTGCAGAGACTGACTGAGGAACTCAACACTTCCGGGTTTTATAGTCCCTCCGTAAGCAGCGTGGCCTTCAGGAGTGAGAATATCAACATTTTTTATACACTAATAACTCTTTTATTTTTCATCAATGGGAAAAATCCTCGTCCTGCACAGCGGAGAGGGACTCTGATTAAATGGCCAAAAATCACAGCCATAAGTAGCAGCGTTTTTTCAATATACATAACAACAGGAAGTGGTCAAGATCAAGATTTTAGTAATATAGATAACAACGAACCAATAAATGTAAAAAATATATATATACAACATAGAATAAAAGATGATATATATATATCTTGTATTGTATGTATGCATACATACATATACACACTCTCTCACACACACACATTATCCCTATGCTGCCAGGGTACAACAGCAGTCGGTGGGTCTTCTTGAGTACCCCATCGCGAGTTATTCAGAGTACAATTCAGAGGACAAGACGCAACATGGTGGTGCAGTGGTAGAGGTGCTGCCCTACAACGACAGAGACTCCGGTTCAATCCTGACTCGACCAGAACTGTCGCCCATTCCTTCATTCCATAGATGCTGCTTGTCCCGCTGAGTTACTCCTGTATTTTGTGTCTATCTTCATACACAATGTGAGATATCGTTGGGAAAGCATAACAGTCTTTTACCGGTAAGAAGTATTAAACATCTCAGCTCAGGAAATCTATTACAGCCAGCGAGAAGTGTAATCGAGAGTGAAAGTGCCAAAATTCCCCAGTGACATTGCAACAATCTACTAGAGAGTAAATTAGAAATCATGGGGTTAGATTGCTAGCTGGGAGTCAAGGTCTGATTGTTTATGACTTCATAGTGAATCGAGGGACTGGTTTCTTCAAGGAATGCTAACATTTTACTTGTAGAACCATCCAGTCTTACACAGAGGAAACAGGCCTTTCTTCCTAACTTGTCCATGCTGAACCAGATGCCCATCATAGGGAGACACGGTGGCGCAGCGATAGAGTTGCTGCCTTACAGCGCCAAAGACCCAAGTTTGATCCTGATTACGGGTGCTTGTTTTTACAGAGTTTGTACGTTCTCCCCATGACCTGCGTGGGTTTTCTCCGGGAGCTCTGGTTTCCTTCCGCACTCCAAAGACGTACAGGTTTGTAGGCTAATTAGCTTGTAATAATTGTAAATTGTCTCTAGTGTGTGTGGGATGGTGTTAGTGTATGGGGAGCACTGATCAATGTGGATCAATGTGGACTCGATGGACCGAAGAGCCAGCTTCCACACTGTATCTCGGATCTAAACTAATCTGAACAAAGAGCTTCTGGGGCACAGAGGGTGATGGATATATGCAACGAGCTTCCAGAGGAGGTAGTTGAGGCAGGTACTGTAACAACATTTAGACTCATAACATCAGAGAGTGATACAGTGTGGAAACAAGCCCCTCGATCCAACCAGCCCACCGCGACCAACATGTCCCAGCTAGACTAGTCCCACCTGCTTGCATTTGTCTCATATCCCTCCAAACTGTCCCATCCATTTATAAGACATTTGTACAGGTACATGGTTAGGAAAGGTTTATGAGGATATGAACCAAACGTGGGCAGATGGGACTAGTGTGGATGAGACATCTTGGTCAGCATGAACATGTTGGGCCAAAGGCCTCTTTCCGTGACTCAAGACTAGGTACTGGATGTAAAGGCACAAACTGATGCCTGTGGAGCTCCAGTTAAACAAACAATATATCTTGTAAAACGTTTGATTAAAGGAATGTTGTCTCCCCATCATGTGCTTTATTGTGCTGCTAATCTGTGTGACCAACATCGAGGGATCAAGATTATGTGCTGGCAGACAAGATTAGTTTATGTTTATTAATTTATTGGCATCATGTTTGGCATAGACATTGTGAGTCCAAGGGCCTGTTCCAATGCTGTACTGCATTATATTCCATGTTCAGTTTAGAGATACAGGCCCTTCAGCCCAACGAGTCTGTGCCAACCAGTGACCCCAGCACATTAACATTATCCTACACACACTAGGCAACAATTTACCATTTTACTGAAGCCAATTAACCTACAAACCTGTACGTCTTCAGAGTATGGGGGGGAAACTGGAGCTCCCATGGAAAGCCCATGCAGGTCACGGTGAGAACGTACAAACTCAATGCTGACAGCACCTGTAGTCAGGATCGAATCAGGGTCTCTGGCGCTGTAAAGGGGCTGTCCCACTTGGGCGAGTTTAGAAGAGTTTAGGATAGTTTGAAAAAATGACATGTTGAAGATCTCCTTCGACTATGTAGAAGACCTCCTATGACCTCCTTCGACTATGATGACTATCTACGACTACGATGAAGACTATCTATGACTACCTTCGACTACCCTCGATTACCTACGAGTAACATGCCGACCTACTACGACTAAACCTACGAGTAGATAAAGTATCGATTTTTTCCATGGCGACCTTTTTTTACTCGCGGGCATTTTTCAAAATACGCCGCGACCTAGCTGAGGCCTCGAGTATGCGGAGACCACTCTCGAGCATGAAGGAAAGTTATGAAGACTTCCTACGACCTCGTGTTGACCATGCAGCGAGTATGAGTCGAGGGCAGACTCGCCAGAACTCGCGGATTAGGTCGCCCAAGTGGGACAGCCCCTTTTGCCAGAAACTCTACCACGGTGCCACCATGCCGGTTGACGCATTTCAGCTCTACGCATAAGTGCATCAATCTCACTTTCGTTCTGTCATCTGGTCCATAACTTTTTGTAAATTAATTTATTCTCCACACTATGCTGAAATGGCAAGATCATTAAGGCAACAATCTTTCATAAATAATTAATGATGTGAGGGGACTTTTTTGAGATGAATGACTCAATTAAATCAATCATCTGCATCGCTCTTAATTGTTTTGTTATTTCAATAAAAATTCCATTGACTGCACTATTACCCCAGTAAATAGGAGATGGAGCCAAAGAGACTGCAAATGTGGAGTTGCTGCCTTACAGCGCTAGTGTCCCGGGTTCAGTCCAGACAATCAGCGCTGTTTGCACGGAGTTTTTACGTTCTCCCCGTAACCTGCGTAGGTTTTCTCCGAGATCTTCGGTTTCCTCACACACTCCAAAGACGTACAGGTTTGTTAGGCTTAATTGGCTTGGAATAAACGTAAATTGTCCCTAGTGTGTGTAGGACAGTGTTAGTGTGCGGGGATCACTGCTCGGCGCGGACATGGTGGGCTGCGCTGTATCTCTAAACTGAACTAAACTAAAATGCTGGAATCTTGAGCAAAAAACAAAGTGCTAGAGGAACTCACTGGGTCAGGCAGCATCCGTGGAGGGAATGGACAGACCATATTTCGGGTCGGAACCCTTGATGGAGGAGACGGGAAGATAACTGATAGAGGACAGAGAGGGGAAAGGGTCAGGCAAGAACTGGCAAGTGATAGGTAGATCCAGGTCATAGAGTCATAGAGCATGGAAACAAGCCTTTCGGCCCAACTTCCCCACGCTGACCAAGATGCCCCATCTACAGTGGTCCCAACTGCCTGCCCCATATCCCTCTAAACCTACGCTGATCTTCTGCAGGTGGACAGTGGAGAGAATATCGACTGGTTGCATCACGGCTTGGTTCGGCAACTCGAACGGAGTTTGCAAAAAGTGGTGATCACGGGTTCTGACCTCCCAACCATCGAAGGGATTTACAGGAGTCACTGCCTCAAAAAGGCAGCCAGCATCGTCGGAGACCCACACTATCCAGGCTACGCACTCACTTCACCCCTGTCATCGGGAAGAAGGTGCAGGAGCCTGGAAACTGTAACATCCAAGTTCAGGAGCAGCTTCTTCCCTTCATACATCAGGCTATTAAACACTACAAGCTCCAAATAAGGTCCGATCTACATAGACCTGGGGGTATTAGTTGTGTCTGCTTGCACTGTTATTGTTTGCTGGCTTGTAAATGTATCTGTCTTAATGTCTTTAGTACTTAATGTTTTAGTACCTGCCTCAACTACCTCTGGCAGCCCATTCCATGTTGTCACCACCCACTGTATGGAAAGCTGCCGCTCAGGTTCCAATTAAATATTTCCCCTAACGCTTCCAACATATGTCGTCTGGTCCTTGTAAAAGACCCTTATGTATTTACCCTATCATTTATCCTGCCTCCCCTCAATATCTTATACCTCTATAAGGTCACTCCTCGTCCTCCTATACTCTTTCTCCCTCTCTCTCTCTCTCTCGCTCGCTCTCCACCCCACTCTCCCTATCTCTCTGTCTGTTTCTCTCTCTCTCTCTCTCCTGTCTTTCTCTCCCTCTCTCTTGTCATCTCTCTCTCTACCTGTCTCTCTCTCTCTCTCCCTCCTTGTCTCTCTATCTCCCTGTCTCTCTCCCCACTCTCTATCTCTCCACCCTTTTACTCTCTCTCTCTATCCTCTCTCTTTCTCGCTCACCCTCTCTCCCAATTCACTTTATTTATTTCTCTCTCGCTCACTCAACCTTTCCCTCTATATCTCCCTCTCTCAACCCCCCTTTTCCCTCTCCTCTCTTTCTCTCTCCCGCTCTCCATGTCTCCCTCCCATCCCCTTCTCTCCCCTCTCCTCTCTCTTTTTCTCTCATCTCTTCCCCTTCTTTCTGTCCCCCTCTCCACTCTCCCTCTCTCCTCCACCCCCTGTTTGCATTTTGGGATGTTTTGTCAAATCACCTATGAGCACGTCATTGTTAAAATCAAGCTATTCAGGGAGGAAAGAAAATTATGCAAATTTAGACCTGCTTTGAGATAAAATCTCACTGTTCAGTAGAAGCATGAGTCAAATATTACCTTCAAATGCAAGAATTTTTAGAACAGGAATCCACCATCAATTAATTAAATAAGATTTCATCGTTCTTAAAATGAGATTTGATGATTAGAAAAGGATTAAATTAAATTCGCAGGGAGCAAAATGTGTTCAGTTCTCACAGATAATGAGAACAAAGGCACATATTTAATTTAATTAAAATGTTAATTGTAAGCAGTCAAAAAGGTTAATGATGTAGATTTCAATTATTCAATTGTCACAGATGCCCAGGGTGAGTTGAAAGCGGGCCAGCAAATCTACAGCAAGAATACCGTGACTGTACAAACCAGCTAATGGAATGGAGTGGGAACACAACAGGCGGCAAGGAGGCACAGAGTTAAAGTTGCTGCCTTATGCCCCTGTCCCACTTAGGAAACCTGAACGGAAACCTCTGGAGACTTTGCGACCCCCCCAAGGTTTCCGTGCGGTCTCCCGGAGGTTTTTGTCGGTCTCCCTACCTTCTTCCACTACCTGCAACCTCCGGCAACCACCTGCAACCTCCGGGAATCGCACGGAAATCTTGGGTGGGGCGCAAAGTCTCCAGAGGTTTCCTTTCAGGTTTCCTAAGTGGGACAGGGGCATTACAGTGCTTGCAACGCCAGAAACCCACGTTCGATCCTGACCACGGGAGCTGTCTGTATGGAGTTTGTACCTTCTCCCCGTGATCTGCATGTGTTTTCTCCGAAATTTTCGGTTTCCTCCCACACTTCAAAGACGTACAGGTTTGTAGGTTAATTGGCTTGGTATAAATGTAAATTATCCCTGGTATGCGTATGATTCGGTTAATGGGCAGGGATCGCTGGTAATCTGCATGGATTAGGGGGTATTCGCTACAAGGAGAGGATGGACAAAACTGGATTGTTTTCTCTGGAGCACCAGTGGTTGAGAGGAGACCTAATAGAAATGGAAAACATAATGAGAGGAATAAATAGGATAGGCAGCCAGAACCTTCGCCCAGGGTGGAAACATCAAAAACAAAAATGTTCACACAAAAAGCTGGTAGGTGTACTGAGGGTAGACACAAAATGCTGGAGTATCTCAGATGGACAGGCAGCATCTCTGGAGAGAAGGAATGGGTGACGTTTTGGGTCGAGACCCTTCATCGGACTGAGCACAGAAAGAAGAGGGGTGATCCTATAGAGGTGTACAAAATAATGAGAGGAATGGATCGCGAGGACGCACAGAGTCTCGTGTTCAGAGTAGGGGAATTATGAACAACGATATGCAAAAAAAATACCAATGATAAAGGAAACAGGCCATTGTTAGCTGTTTGGCTGAGTGAAAATGAGAAGCTGGTGCGACTTGGGTGGGGGAGGGATAGAGAGAGAGGGAATGCCGGGGTTACTTGAAGTTAGAGAAATCAATACTCATACCACTGGATTCTTTTTTGCATATCTTTTATTCATCACTCTATATCTCTCTACATCACCTTCTATATCTCTCGTTTCCCTGTCCCATGACTTTCGGTATGAAGAAGGGTATTGACCCGAAACGTCGCCCATTCCTTCTCTCCAGTGATGCTGCTTGTCCTGTTGAGATATTCCAACTTTTTGGATCTATCTTTGGTTTAACCCAGCATCTGCAGTTCCTTCCCACAACATTAGAGGGATATGGGCCAAACGCAGGCAGGTGGGATGAGTGTACATGGGACATGTTGGACGGTGTAGACAAGTTGGGCCGAAGGAACCATTTTCACGCTCTATAACTCAATGAATAGTTTTGTTTAGTTTAGCTTAATTTCGTTTATTGTCACGTGCACCGAAATTCTGTGAAAAAACGTTTTGTTGCGTGCTAACCAGTCAGCAGAAAGTCTATACATGATTACAATCAAGCCATCTACAGTGTACAGACATAAGGTAAAGGGAATAACATTTAGATTAAGATAAATTCCAGTAAATTCTGATTAAAGGTGGTCTGAGGGGCTACAATTAGGTGGATAGCAGCTCTGGTTGTCGTAGGATGGTTCAGTTGCCTGATGACAGCTGGGAAGAAACTGTCCCTAATCTGGACTTCTATATATTTTGCCCGATGGGAGAGGGGAGAAGAGGGAATGGCCAGGGAGTGACTCATCCTTGATTATGCTGCTGGCCTTGCCGAGGCAGCGTGAGGTGTAAAGGGAATCAATGGAAGTCTGAAGAATGGTCTCGACCCGAAACGTCGCCTATTCCTACCCTCCATAGGTGATGCCTCGCCCGCTGAGTTTCTCCAGCATCTTTGTCTACCAATGGAAGAAAGGTCAGTTTGTGTGATGCTCTTGGCTGCGTCCACAATTCTCTGCAAAACAAGTCTCTGTAAGTCTCAGTCTGAAGAAGTGTCTCGGCCCAAAGCATCACCCATTCCTTCTCTCTAGAGGTGCTGCCTGTCCTGCTGAGTTACTCCAGCATTTCGAGTCTGTCTTCAGTTTAAACCAGCATCTATGGTTTCTTCCTCCATACCTCTGTAAGTTTATTTTGGGTTTTCGATACAGCGTGAAAACAGCCCACCGAGTCCATGCCAACCAGTGATCCAACATGTACTAGTTGTATGTTACCCACTAGTGTCAATGTACAGAGGCCAATTAGCCAACAAACATGCGTGTTTTTGCCATGTGGAAGGAAACCAGAGCATCTGGAGAAAACCCACCGTTGTCACATGGGGAATGTGTAAACCCCACACAGACGATGCCCGAGGTCAGGATCGAGCTTGGGTCTCTGGCGCCGTGAAGCAGAGCTGCTGCCTCACAGCACCAAAGACCTGGATACAGGACAATGAAAATCTTGCTTGCAACAGCAACACAGGCACATGGACACAGACAAACACACAGTAATAAATAATGCATAAACTATACACTTAATGCTAAAATAAATGACTGCGAAGAAAAAAGCGACATTCGCACAAAAGCATATTGCGAGATGGACAGTTTAAAGATACAGCACAAAAACAGTTAGAAGATAAACAACTGAAAGAGGCCGAAGAAAAACGGCAGAAATGACATTATGGACTGAATGTAAAGCTTTAACTATTATAATGAAGATTAAATAGTAAAGAACCAACTAATTATATGAAGCTTATTAAATTACTAACAGTTAAATAGTTTCAATAGATGAAATGTAAGGAAATATATGTAGCGGCAGATTTTTCAGATCTTTCAGGAAATTAACTCCCTAGCCACTAATTGGGTGAGAGGGGATAAGGGGAATATCTTCGGTACGCATGCAAGCTGCCTCAGAGACTTTCAGAGCTTCTACTTTCATAAAGCTTCAGCACACAGTCTTTTAATGAATATTTTCTTTATTGTAGATATAAAACAGTAAGATACATCCAAGGTTTTCCGACTTGTTCCAGCAATCTTCTTCGAACTCCAGCGCATTGCTTCAGATACTAGAAAACTCCTCGTGTCTCCTTCTTCACATGAGGCTTGACATGCTTGACATGCTTGACATGCTTGACATGGTCGAAGGATAAACCTTCTCCCTCTCCTGTCCAAAACGAATCACCAACTAAACTACCACGCCAGCAGTTAAGCTGCATAAACACGCCCCAATACACGTCATAAAATCCCACCCACATTATAACGGGCAGTCTAAAATTTAAAGGAACATGCCATCCACAATGACATGCAAAACAGGCCAAATGGCCACTACATACCGGCCCCTAATTGTTCCGAATACATAATGAGGCAATTACCAAATAACATAAAAAAAGTGGCCATTAAGGCTTAACATACATCAAAATCAAAATATCAAAGAATAAAACCCTGTGGCTCCCTCGTCAGGAAATCAAACCGCGATCTCCCGCGTGCTAGGCATGGATACTAACCACTATACTAATGAGGAAAAAATAGCATGCACTATATATCTGCAATCACAATTCTTTCTCGACTCTTCCATCTTCGCTTTCGCCTTCTAGAAGCAAGCACAACTTAGTTATTGGTCTTATTAAAACATTGTTTTTTGTTTTCAGTCGCACCATACGTACCAAACCCTGAACATCAGGCATGATTTCCAGTATTCTACCCATTAACCAAGAACATCGAGATGCTGTAGAGTCAGCCACCAACACAATGTCGCCTGGAACAAAGTTCCTTTTAATCCTTAGCCATCGTTGTCGTTCTTGGATTAAAGGCAAATACTCTTGTATCCATCTCCTCCAAAAAAGATTTGCCATATATTGTACTTGCTTCCATCTACGTCTCATATACAAATCTTCTTTTACAAAAAGCCCAGGTGGAAGTGTTGGATTGGTTTTCAGCAGAAGAATATGATTTGGTGTGAGTACTTCCAGGTCATTAGGATCATCAGAACCTTTCGTAATAGGTCGATCGTTTAAAATCGCCTCAATTTCACAAAACAGTGTTTGTAACCCTTCATCATCCAAAACTTGTTGTCTAAGAACGGAGCGCAGCACATTTCGTACCATACGAATTAATCTTTCTTTACAGTATGAAGCACATCAGGATGATTCTGCTTACATTTGTCACAAATTATTGGACACTTACAGTCTTTTACCATGTGCCCCTTCTTTAAACATCCATAGCAGATTCCATTCCTTTTTAAAATGTCCATCTTTTTTTCATATTTCTTTTCCTTAAATTTACGACACCATCTTATGGTGTGACCTACTTCATCACAAAATGGACAAAATTCATTCTTTCTGGTCAGTGCATCCTCTTTGGCACCACCCAACACCTTCTCAGGTATTATATTGGTAGCAAAATTGCTTTTCTTAGGCCCTGTCTTTTGTTTAGTTTTGACATAGGTAGAACCCTTATAAATTGCAAGTGGCTTGGCTTCTTCAATAATCCCGCTGCATGAATCTGACATGTACCGTACTTCTCTTTCTAAATATTCCACCAGGTCTGGTAGCCTGGCTACTTGTTTGCTCTTATCACGTATTTCACCTGCCCTATCTCTCCACTTTTCTCTCATTCTTCTGGGCAACTTGCTAATGATGATTCTCATATTACTTGAAAGATTAATTTCCTCCATATATAGCCAAGATTTTTCATCGAGCTGCAACATCTTCTCAGAAATATTGCATATTCATTCAATTTATCCACATCTTCTGGCTTGATTTCTTTCCAAGCATGGGCCTTTCAATGTATGCATTCGCAATCCTCTGTTCATCACCAAAACGTTCCTTTAGTAATCTTCTCGCCTTATTATAGCCCTGGTTGTCTGGTTCCATCTGACAACTTTCCACAAGCACCTTCACCCTTCCTTTTGTGTACTTCACCAGAAACCGTAAGCGCTCTTTTTCATCCTTAACTTTCGTCTCTAATACCTCTTCCAGTGCCCTCACGAAAGTTTCATACTCCAAAGGATCTCCAGCATATGTAGGAATTTCAACTGGTGGCAAAATGAGAGATTTATTTCGTCGAGCTATAATCTCGCTGAATTCAGATTGCTTATTCAGCTGTGCCAATAGACCAACCTGATTCCCTTCTCCTTGGTCCACTGGTCCATCTTGAGTTTGTGCGGATGTTCCCATAGTAGCTAGTTTTGGTCCAGCACCCTTTTGCTGAGCTGAAGGTTCACTCAACCTATTTAGGTTTTCCAATCCAAGGTATCCTGTGGACTTTGACCGTGGAATCGATTCAACTGCCAATTCACTCTGAGCAGTTTTGGCTCTCTGTCTAGAGCTCATCGCCTTTGATGATCTAGAGCTGCATCTAGACCCTTCACTTTCCAGTATGTCCCTTCTGGCTTTAGCCACCTTCAACTTTGTATCTAATTCCAGTTGTTCCTGACATCGCGCCATCTCTTCTTGCTGTCGCTTTGTCTCATCTTGCTGTCGGGCCATCTCATGTTTTTTCTTCATAGCCTCCGCTTCTATTGAGAGCGCTGCTAACTCAGCCTTGGCTCCCAAACGAGCAGAAGCCCTCGAAACCGAACTGGCTGAGCTACCAGATTTATGGCCTGATCTTCGTGAAGATACATTTGAGATACTATCTCTCGGTTCTATCTCATCACCTTCTTCTTCTTGTCTGCTACATTTACTTTTGCTAACTTGCTCTAACCATCCTTCTACAACTTCCATGGATTCATCATAATACTCCGTATTTTCGGAATCCCACTTAAAATGTCTTTCACGCTCCTCTTGAGAACGCTCTTCATCCAGCAGTGTCTCCTGCTTCTCTTTCAGCTCATGGTTAAGGCTACTTATCAGGCGTAATTTATCTTCCACCTTGTCCTGGTTCTCTTCTGATTCCATGAGTGTCTTCACACTTTCAAACAGCCTTCTAATCCTCTTCCCCAATTCAGCCTCCTTGAGAACATGACTTCGACCTTTCTCAGTGAGTTTAAGGTGTCTGGCTGGTCTTTCTTCACCACCACGTGGCTCTTCTGGCAGAGCTCTGCCCTCATCTTCCTTCATGATTTAAAAGAGGTCTTGGCAGATTGCCAAGTCTTTAAATTAGTCGAAAAAGTCTCTGCTTCTGAGTGACTTTGTTATTATCAACAATTTCTTCCAAAACTAAAACATACCGATAATGTAGAGAACCTCTCCCTAATTCCAGGTGCAAAATAAATGATGCTAATTCCAATGGAATGCGCCTTTATCTCTTTGATTCAAAACAATCCAAGGTCGGTCTGCCTTTCCCAGACACGCTGGAGAAAACAGCTTGTTGAGCTCTGTTACAGAATTATTTCAATTAAAACCGTAATTTTAATTCAAAAGGTAATAATCAATTTGTACTCACAATCCAGTGATACATCTTCAGATGCGTTCCGATGCTGTTGATAGACCTCAAGGCTCTTCCTGGCCGAGATCTTCTTCAGTTCCACGATTGGAACCAATCTTCTTTGGCTGCGCCTCTCCGAGGTCTTAGCCTTCGCACTTCGATCTTCTGTCCCTATCTCAGGGACTGGTATTTACCCCCGCTGGAGGTTCGCTTTTACTTATCTTCTTCTGTCCCAATCTCTGGGACTGGCAATTACCCCCTGCCAGAGGTATCCTTCGACTTAATGTTGCGGCAGATTTTTCAGATCTTTCAGGAAATTAACTCCCTAACCACTAATTGGGTGAGAGGGGATAAGGGGAATATCTTCGGTACGCATGCAAGCTGCCTCAGAGACTTTCAGAGCTTCTACTTTCATAAAGCTTCAGCACACAGTCTTTTAATGAATATTTTCTTTATTGTAGATATAAAACAGTAAGATACATCCAAGGTTTTCCGACTTGTTCCAGCAATCTTCTTCGAACTCCAGCGCATTGCTTCAGATACTAGAAAACTCCTCGTGTCTCCTTCTTCACATGAGGCTTGACATGCTTGACATGCTTGACATGCTTGACATGGTCGAAGGATAAACCTTCTCCCTCTCCTGTCCAAAACGAATCACCAACTAAACTAACACGCAAGCAGTTAAGCTGCATAAACACGCCCCAAGACACGTCATAAAATCCCACCCACATTATAACGGGCTGGCTAAAATTTAAAGGAACATGCCATCCACAATGACATGCAAAACAGGCCAAATGGCCACTACAATATATCCTGGATGTATTCTAATACTCAATAACTAATGAAAATAGGTATAAGAAGATTATAAATTCTATAAACCTGTAGTAAAGGGTGGGGGGGGGGTGTTAAGGATTTGGAATAGTTCCAAAGGTTCCGACCGGAAGATGGTTACTATTAAGATAAGGGAAATTAACCCTTGGAACAGGCTGGTAATTAGGTGGATCTCTGAGTATAAGGACAAGGCCTGTCCTTATGTCTTATGATTTCATGATTGTAAGTAAGGAATAAGAATTATTGAATTATAGAAGGTTTAAAGTTTGGGTATTTAAGAGATTACGTGGAAAAGTAATGATGAGGATAATTTTTTATGATGAAATTTTGGTTGTTGTTTTTTTTTTTTTTGCTTGACTGGTTACAATTTTATTTTATTTTTATTTTTTTTGTCTTTCTCTATGTAGGTTAAGATTTTTGGCTATATTAAGGGGAAATGGCATGATATTGTCTAGGACAGCTTAATTTGGGGGCTGAGCTCAATGTACAATTCCAACGGCGGAAGTCAATAATATTCGGGCCACCTTAGGTGGCAACGAGAATTTAAGGTATCCCATTTTTGATACCTTAAAATCACTTTAAAAAAAAAATTATAATTCACGGTTATATGGTTTACTTAATAATAGTATTCTGTTTTTTCTATGTATTTTTCAACGCACTTCTTTTTTCTTCCTATGGAGGTTCAATAGACGGAGGAGATGTAAAATAACGTTAATAGGGGCCGGTTACCCCACACCCAAAACCTCAAGGTATTTAACCACACCACATGAATTAAAACTAGCAAAACTAATTAAGAATGCAAGACATTAGGGGAAAAAGGAATGGAGGAATCACATTTTGTAGTTGGAACATTAGGGGTGCGAATGATCCAATTAAAAGGGGCAAGATTATGGCTCAATTAAAATCTTTAAAGGTGGATATTGCGTTTTTACAAGAAACGCATGCAAAATTACAAACACAGATGAGACTAAAAGCAAATTGGATAGGCCAAACTTATTATTCGTCATTTACTTCTAAAGCTAGAGGTACGGCTATTATTATTCGGAAAGGTATACCATTTATATTAAAGAACACTATATCTGATAAGGAAGGAAGGTACACTATAATGGCAGGAGAAATTTATTCTACACCACTGACTCTGATAAATATTTATGCACCAAATTTTGATAACCCCCAATTTTTTAAGAAAATTACGGATATAATAGATGAGTATAATTACCAAAATGTAATATTAGGGGGGGATTTTAATTGTGTTATAGATACATATTTAGATAAATCAATAAAAGTAAGGAAGAGTAAGGTTAAATCTAAAACGAGTGAATTTTTAAACATATATATAAAAAACACTAATATAATAGACGTATGGAGAATAGTCAACCCTATGGGAAGGGAATACTCATTTTACTCAGCGGTATATAAAACTTATTCGAGAATTGATTATTTTTTAGTGGACACAAAATTAATTCCTTATACGATTAACCCTAAATATCACAATAGTATTATTTCTGATCACTCACCATTGACTTTTACTTTAAAACTAGAGGGAACGCCAGGTATAAAATCGTTTTGCTGTTTTAATACACAGTTAATTAATAATTCACAAGGTTATGAGTATTTAAAACAACAAATGAAATTCTTTTTTGATACAAATGAGACACCAGGCATCTCACCATCTTTATTATGGGAAACTTTTAAGGCATTTATACGTGGAGTTATAATCTCATATCAAACTTACCAAAATAAAAAGAACTCCATAGAACAAGAGACTTTAGAAAAGGAAATTAAAATATTAGAATTAGATAACGCAAAAGACCCAACTATAGATAAACATAATAAGATCACATTATTGAAATTTAAACTTAATCGAATATTATCGGCAAGAGTAATAAGATTATTTCAGATCACAAAACAGGCGCAGTTTGAATTTGGTGATAAACCACATAAACTTTTGGCTAGACAATTGAAGAAACAGGAGAAGGAAAAGACGATTACTAAAATCAAATCAGAGAATGGGGAACTATTAATGTTACCCCAGGATATTAATAAAAGGTTTGCCCAATTTTATCAAAACTTGTATAAGTCTAAATCTAAAATAGAAGACAATATAATTGTAGATTTTTTAGATAATTGTAATCTGCCAAAATTGGATATTTTGGAATAAGTGGAATTAGGAGCACAGATCACAAGGGAAGAAATATGTGAAACAATAAAAGAGCTGAAAAATGGAAAAACGGCAGGACCAGATGGTTTTAATAATGAATTCTATAAAGGTTTCCAGGAGTTAATGGTACCACGGTTATTTAAGTTATACAAATATGCCTTTACCTAAAATAAATTACCAGAAACGTTAGCCGAATCCACAATTACCTTAATACCTAAAAAAGATAAGGACTTAGAAGAACTGGGCTTATATAGAGCCATATCACTCCTAAATACAGATCAGAAAATTTTAGCAAGAACTTTAACAAGAAGATTGAGTAAATACATTAATAAATTGATAAATCCGGACCAAACGGGGTTTATAAACTAAAAGACAATCATCTAACAATTTGAGACGCCTTTTTAATATAATGTATTCATACAAAACGGAAAAGGAAGACTTGTCAGTTATATCTCTGGATGCAGAGAAAGCATTTGATCAGGTAGAATGGCAGTATTTATACAAAGTACTCCAAAAATTTAATATGGGAGAGAATTTTATCAGATGGGTGAAATTACTATATGATAAACCAATGGCAAGAATACTAACTAATAATATATTATCTTCAAAATTTCAATTATCGAGGGGCAATAGGCAGGGCTGTGTTTTATCTCCCCTGCTATTTGCACTTATGATAGAGCCGCTTGCTGAAACGATAAGAAGGCATCCAGATATTCAGGGATATAATACTAAGGATACTATTAATAAAATATCACTATATGCAGATGATATACTTTTATATATTACAGACTCCCAAACGAGCATCCCGAATTTATTAAATCTAATAGAGGAATTTGGCTCTTTCTCCGGTTATAGAATAAATTGGAATAAAAGTGAAATTATGTCATTAAAACCCCAGAAAGCGAATCACCTATTAAAATTTCCATTTAAAATCGCAACGGAAAAATTTAAGTATTTGGGTATTCAAGTTACTAGAAGATATAAATCATTATTTAATGCTAATTTTATACCATTATTAAATACATTTGACTCACTGATTAAATTTTGGAGAAAGCTCCCACTGTCACTAATCAGCAGAATAAACGCTATAAAAATGATAGCTCTACCACAAATAATATATTTATTCCAATCTATACCGATATATATACCAAAACACTTTAAAAAAATTAGATTTGAATATTTTAATTTTATTTGGGATTATAAAGCACATAGAATTAAAAGAAATCACTTGTGCAAACCCAAAGAGGTGGGGGGGTTTGCATTACCTAATTTTCTATACTATTATTGGGCAGTACATATTAAAAATATAATTTATTGGTTGGACATGTCTGCTCAACAGTTGGAATGGATAAGAATGGAGAAAGAGGATTGCGCCCCCTACGATCTAGGAGCGATCATGTTTTCCCCAATAAAGCTGAAGAATACGTTATATAAGAATCCAATTATACAAAATACAATACGAATCTGGAAACAAATAAAATTAACATTAAAATTAAGACATTTATTAGCGTTAATACCAATAGTGAATAACCCAGTATTTAAACCATCGGGTATGGATAAAACATATAAACAATGGGAAAAAGTGGGAATTAAAAAGGTAGGTGATTTGTATGAATTTGGGACATTTATTATCATTTCAACAACTAAAATCAAAATTTAAATTGAATAACAATCAATATTTTAAATACCTACAGGTATGTGACTTTATGAAGAAATATATACAGGTGCACAACCTTTTATCCGCAGATCCAAATAACGAAAACCTCCGAATAGCGGACATTTTATCGGTCCTTGAAGAAAGGTCCTTGAAAACGTTCAGGCGGGCTGCAGAGGTGACAGCGGAACCTCCGGTCGGTCCTCGAAGAAAGGGGAACTAAATCCCCATTCATAAAAGAGGGGGTGATGGTATATTGCGCGGGAGGGTTAATAATTGACAACATGCCGCTACCTGCCCCCGAGTTAAAAAGTTCCCACGGTAGACACGATACAAAGTGTATCGTGAGTCTTGCGTGGGAACTTTTTAACTCAGCGTGCAGGCAGCAACAGATTGTCGCTCCCTTCAGTTTCACCCTACCTACACCCCTCTGCTTCCCGGCCATGTGTGTGACCCCTTCCCTCCCCTCTCCAGCTCCCCACCCATTGCACCGGCGCGGGGGCTTTGCACTGTCTTCACGTCGGCGATGCCAGCATACAATGCCAGTCACCGGAGACGTCAGGACCAACGGGACACCGACCCCCAGGCCCACTGCAAGCACGGAGATCCCAGAGACCCACAGCCAACAGCAGCCCAGCCCAGCCCCGCTCCAACTACAGAGGAACCTGGGTTGCGGATGATGGGGCGCAGCTCGGGGCGTCGTAGAGGCCCATCGGGGAGCGGATTCCTGTTGGTCCTGACGTCTCCGGCCACCTGCCATCCTTCGGGAACTGTACCGCCCTTGCAGGAGAGTGGGGTTGTTTGCAGTTGCAGAGGGAGTGGGCAAGGGCGGTACAGTTCCCAGTCTCAGCTCCAGTCCAGGGGGGTGGCCGGAGACGTCAGGACCAACAGGACACCGACCCCCCAGGCCCACTGCAAGCACGGAGATCCCAGAGACCCACAGCCAGCAGCAACTCCAGCCCAGCCCCGCTCCAACTCCAGAGGAACACGTAGGGGCAGAAGCTGATGGTGTGCAAGGTACGTCTTGTTCTTGGGGTGGCGGATGAGGGGGCGCAGCTCGGGCTGTAGGCAAACTGCCACTTGTCGCCGTAGCGGCCCATCGGGGAGCGGATTCCTCTGGAGTTGGAGGGGGAGGGGGGTATTGTGCTGTTTGATCGCCCCCTGCTATCCCAGGGACAGGGAGACACAGCGGCTTTTTAGATTGGTGGGCAATCACTTCCAAAGTTCTGCCCACACAGTCAGTACACCTCTCCTACACTGCATTTCATACAAACATTTATTCTGCAAGAAAAAACTACATTGAAGACTCAAACTCGCGACCGAGTAACTGCCAGGATCGAGGCGCAAACTCGCGACCTAGCTCAAGAATCCCCGAGCTAGGCCGCCTAAGGGCATGTAGCCCCGCTAGGGTGACATGAGTGCAAGAGGTGATTCAATGCTGTGGGCACATTTACAAATTCAGGAATTCATTCAACACACTGCATTTCATACAGACATTTATTCTGCAAGAAAAAACGACATTGAAGACTCAAACTCGCGACCGAGTAACTGCCGGGATCAAGGCGCAAACTCGCGACCTTGCGGATATGAGCCGAGCACTCTACCAATGATGAATAGAAATTCTGAATCAATGCTATAAGATTGTTCTGTAAGACAAAATGGATGGCCAGGTAGACTGAAACAAAGGACATAAGATGGCTGCTGACCAGGCTTGCTGGAACAGGCTGTTAGGAGGGAATACACAATGTCTTGCAGTTACTGCGTAGTCATGAATAAAGGATCACAGGCCCAGTCTGACAAGATTGAGGAATACACAACCTCCCCCCCCCTTGCCAGGAAGACTAAGGGATGTACTGGTCTGAGATTATGTGTGGTTCCTCTATCATCCCCTTATATGTACATACTTGGTTTCCTGTATTCTTCGTACGTGTCGGTTCTTTGATCGGGGGAATGTGGGAGGTGCTAAACGGTGGCATTAACATATAAAGAGCCTTGCAATTAAGGGCAGGCAGCTTGACTCTTTGCCAGGTTGTAACCTGTGTGAAAACTCCTGCTCAATAAAACGTACGTTTAAAGCAACCCCGGTGCCTGGTCGATTATTGTCGAAACAACCGATGTGAGAGAGAAACGTGAATCAACTGAGCCAGCCATTAAAATCTACGCTAAAACATTTCCATTCCGAAGGCCGACAAATCCTGAATTACGAAAAGTGTCTGGTCCCAAGGCTTTCGGATAAAAGGTTGCGCACCTGTACCAAGATTTCAAAGTATAATTTTAGACCCACTGGAAGAAGTAATGAATATCAAGGTGGAGTCAACAAAATTAATATCATACTTGTATAACAGTATTTTAAATATAGAATTACCATCAACAGAGGCAATTAGAGAAGACTGGGAAAAATAATTAATGATAAAAATCTCAAAAGAAACATGGGAAAAATATTTGATACATATACATAAATGTTCGATCAATGCTAGACATAACTTAATTCAATTTAAAATATTACATAGATTATATTATTCCAAAACTAGGTTGAATAAATGTTATCCAAATATTTCTCCCATTTGTGATAAATGTCTTTCTCAAAATGCCAATATTACGCACTCATTTGTCTCTTGTTCAAAACTTTATACATTTTGGTGCGATATATTTGATATATTGTCAAAGTTATTTAAGACAAAAATGGAACCTAACACTAAAATGATTATATTTGGAGTAAGTAGAGATGGGAACAAATTAAATACACACCAAAACTCATTTTTCAATTATGGGTTAATAACAGGAAAAAAACATACTTAAATTTTGGAAAAATGCTAATGTACCAACATTTAAAATGTGGATCAGTAATATGCTGGACACAGCACATTTGGAAGAAATGAGACTCCTCCTAATAGACAAACAAGACCTATTCTTAAGGAGTTGGTCCCCATTTATTGATTTCTTGGATTCATGTGGTGACATAGTATCATGAAAACCAACATCAAAAAAACGAAGGGGCTGATCATGGACTTTAGGAGGGCACATCATCCGAGGACGTACACTCCATTGAGTATAAATGGGGATCCTGTGGATAGGGTGAACTGTTTTAAATATCCGGGAGTCCACATCTCTGAGGATATGACATGGTCATCACACGCCTCAGCACTGGTGAGTAAGGCAAGGCAGCGCCTTTACCACCTCAGGCAATTGAGGAAATTCAGAGTGTCTCTGAGGATCCTCCAGTGCATCTGCGCAGCAGCGGTGGAAAGCACCTTGTCCGGGAACATTACAATCTGGTTCGGAAATTGCTCTGCCAAGGACAAGAAGGCTCTGCAGAGAGTAGTGCGTTCGGCCGAACGCACTATGGGAACTTCACTCACCCCCCTGCAGGAACTATACAACAAGAGGTGCAACTCCAGAGCAAATAAAATCATGAGAGACCTCTTCCACCCCTGCAACAGACTGTTCCAGCCGCTGCGGTCAGGCAAACGCCTCCGTTGCCATGCAGTGAGAACGGAGAGGTTGAGAAGGAGTTTCTTCCCAGAGGCAATTCGGACTGTAAACGCCTTTCTCACCAGGGACTAACTGTACAGAACGTTTTTCCTTCTATTATTTATTACGTAAAATAATATGTGTGATTGTGTTTAGAATTTGTTTGGTTGTTTTGTTGTTCCGCGAGCATTGCCACTTTCATTTCACTGCACATCTCGTATGTGTATGTGACAAATAAACTTGACTTGACTTGACTTGAGTTTCAGGTATGGGTGAAAGAAGACAGAATATTAAAAAAAACATCTCACTGTGGTAATGGAATAATCTCCCTCCTGCTCTCCTTCTTCACTTATTCCTTTTCTTTCACTTTTTCCTTATTGGTTTTTCACCCACGCTCATTAATCTACTCTTCACTTCTCACAACCTCTTTTTCCTCTCTCCTTTCTCACTTCTCTCTTTAAAAAAAGGGAAGTTGTACAGAGAATGTAATATATTAACATTGTTTTTGTACCAATGCATTGTACTCACTTCTAATAAATAAAATAAAAAAATAAATAAAAAAGAGATACAGCGCGGAAACAGGCCCTTCGGCCCACCAGGTCCACGCTGACCAGCGATCCCCGCACACTAACACTACCCTACACCCATTAGGGACAACTTTTACATTCTTACCAAGCCAATTAACCTACAAACCCGTACGTCTTTGGAGTGTGGGTGGAAATCGAAGATCTGGGAGAAAGCCCACGCAGGTCACGGGGAGAACGTACAAACTCCTTACAGACAGTGTCCGTAGTCGGGATCGAACCCGGGTCTCCGGTACTGCATTCCCTGTAAGGAAGTAAAGAGGAGATTTATTCAGTCCATTCTTTCTTGTTGCGTCTCTTGTTGTGTTCTGCAACCTGGGAGGGGAGCGGCTTCAGGCGGGGGGCTGTTGGGGGCCGGTGGGGGAGGGGGGATTGTCCTGCAGCCGGGGGAGGGGGACGGCTTCAGGCGGTGGCCAGTGGAGGGGGGGCTTTCTGGAGGGCTAGTATGGGCCAAAGGAACTGGTTTCCACAGGGCTAGTTTGTATATTCTGAGCCAAATGGATTATTGGGCTAGTCCTGCAGCTGGGGACAGGGAGGTTTCAGGTGGGGTTTGGAGGGAGCGTTCTGCAGCCGGGTGAGGGGGACGGCTTCAGGCAGGGGCCGGTGGGGGAGAAGCGCTGCCGTGGCCTGCCGCTGTGGGGTGGGGAGTGTGAGGGAAGGGGGATGGGGGTGTGTGGGCGGGGGTAGTGAGCCCCGCCAGCGCCCGGCTCCCTCAATCCCCACACTCTCACTCCTCACTTCCCCAGGATCTCGGGTTTGCAACAATCGGGCAGGCTCCATGCTCCGGGCAGCTTCTGGACTCACAGTTCACTCACTCACAGCTTCTGGAGCTGCAGTTCACTCACACGGCTTCTGGACTCACAGTTCAGTCACTCATTCCCTATTTACAGGTGCCCTTCCCTAATTCCCTCTCTCTCTCAGTCTCTGGCACACTCCATGTCTCTGACACACTGCATCTCTGACACTCTCTCTCTCCGTCTCTCTCTCTCCCTCTCTCTCTCTCTCTCTCTCTCTCTCTGTCACGGACACACTTCTGATTCACAGCCACACCATATTTAAGACACACCAACAAACTATCAATATTTCATTATCTTGATACACCATCTCCCTCACTGACACACTCCACCATCTCACTCTCGCTCTCTCTCCTCTCTCTCTCTCTCTCTCTCTCTCTCTCTCTCTCTCTCTCTCTCTCTCTCTCTCTCTCTCTCTCTCTCTCTCTCTCTCTCTCTCTCTCTCTCTCTCTCTCTCTCTCTCGCTCTTTGTCTATCTCGTAATCTCTGCCACTGACGTAATCGATCTGTTGCTCTCGTTCTCCTCACAAAACTGTTTAAGACCGTTGGTTAGAATAGAATTTGTCATTTGTCTTCCACTAAATCCCTATTTACTGGTGCCCTCCCCTAATTCACTATTTAGCAGTGCTCTCCTGTAATCCTCTCTCACAGTGAAACACTCCATCTCTCACTCACTGTCTGACACACTACATCTCTTGGACGCTGCATCTCAGACACTCAATCTGTCTCCCCCTCTCTCTGTCTGATACAATTCTCTCATTCATAAAGACACACCATCTCTCTATCACGCTAACAAACTCCATCTATTTATAATTCACTGATGCACCCCATCTCTCTCATTGTCTAAAGGTCATATGTGAGAGGAGCACAATTAGGCCATTCGGCCCATCAAGTCTATTCTGCTAATCAATCAAGGCTGATCTATTTTTCCCTCTCTCCACATTCTCCTGCCTTCTCCCCATAACCCCTGACATCCGTACTAATCAAGAATCTATCTCAGCCATAAAATATCCACTGACTTGGTCTCCACAGACTTCTGTGACAAAGAAATCCACAGATTCACCACACTCTCACTAAAGGAATTCCTCCTCATCTCCTTCCTAAAGGTACATCCCTTTTATTCTGAGTTTATGGCCTCTGGTCCTAGACTCTCCCACCAGTGGAAACATCCTCCCCACATCCACGCTATCCAGGCCTTTCACTATTCTGTTTGTTTCAGTACTCACATTCCATTTCTCTCACTTACACAGACACAACCCCATCTCTCTCTCCCTCTTCAATCTAAAGTTTTTGCTCTAAATCCTCATTTACTGGTGTCCTCCCCTAAATTCCCATTTATCTAATCCCCTTCATAAACCATATAACCATATAACCATATAACAATTACAGCACGGAAACAGGCCATCTCGAACCTTCTAGTCCGTGCCGAACACATAATCTCCCCTAGTCCCATATACCTGCGCTCAGACCATAACCCTCCATTCCCTTCCTATCCATATAACTATCCAATTTATTTTTAAATGATAAAAACGAACCTGCCTCCACCACCTTCACTGGAAGCTCATTCCACACAGCTACCACTCTCTGAGTAAAGAAGTTCCCCCTCATGTTACCCCTAAACTTCAGTCCCTTAATTCTCATGTCATGTCCCCTTGTTTGAATCTTCCCTACTCTCAGTGGGAAAAGCTTTTCCACGTCAACTCTGTCTATCCCTCTCATCATTTTAAAAACCTCTATCAAGTCCCCCCTTAACCTTCTGCGCTCCAAAGAATAAAGCCCTAACTTGTTCAACCTTTCTCTGTAACTTAGTTGCTGAAACCCAGGCAACATTCTAGTAAATCTCCTCTGTACTCTCTCTATTTTGTTGACATCCTTCCTATAATTAGGCGACCAAAAATGTACACCATACTCCAAAATTGGCCTCACCAATGCCTTGTACAATTTTAACATTACATCCCAACTTCTATACTCAAAACTCTATGTAACTATTCTCTCCCTCTCCCTGTGACTGACTCTCCCTGCCATCATCTCGCTACTCTAAAATCTATCTCTCCTCTCACTGACTCTCTCGTACACACTTCCTCTCACACACTCTCTCAGCGACACACTCCATTTATCTCAGACACACTGCATCTCTCTCACTGTCACATTCCATCTCCCTCTGAATCATCCCACCACCACTAGAGGGCAGTGCTGAACTACTATTTACCCCTTTAGTGACCCTCGGACTATTATTGATCAGACTGCTGGCTTTACCTTGCACTAACCCTTATTCCTTTTGTCATGTGTCACTGTGGACGGCTCGATTGTAATCGTATTGTCTTTCCGCTGACTGGATAGCACGCAACAAAAGGTTCTCACTGTACCTCGGTACACGTGACAATAATTAAACTAAACTCTCCCTCTCTTCAATCCAAAGCTTTTGCTCTAAATCCACATTTACTGGTGCCCTCCCCTAAATTACCATTTAGTGGTGCCCTCCCCTAATTCGCCAAGTTCACTGACATCACATCTGACAATAAAGATGTCACTTTATGAATAAATTAAATCATTCATTTAGTGCTTTCAACTATTGCTCTCACCCTCACACTAGTTCTCTTCCCTATAAAACCGACCATACTCTCCCACACACACGCCATCTCTCTCTCTCTCTCTCTTGCTCCCTCTCTCTCTCCAATTCTCTCTCTCACATGCTCTCTCTCACATGCTCTCTCCTCAGAACTGTTAAAAAGTGGATGGTGCAGAAGCCCTTTTTAATGTAAACATAAACAGGCTAACTTCTGTTGTCTGCTGTATGAGACCCTGCCGGTTGCCGGTGGTCGCGGGTTTAGAGGTTAATTTTTAAACTACTACAACAATTATATAAAGCCTTTAAAACTAATAATAGCTAAAGCGACGGAATATTCCAGCGATTTTCCGTTAATAATTAACTAGGCTGAACATCCTCGATTTTGAACAGCCTAGTGAAAAATCGCGCTTTAAACCCGCCCCCCTCTAAACGGCGCCAAAATCGCGCACACGGGCTGGGACAGATTTTCAACGACGCTTCAGGTAGGCTTTGCAACATACCTACTAAAAGGCCTCCAGAACTGAACTTTTTGACAAACTAAAAATAATAAAAGGGTGAAGGACGAACAGCTGCAGGCGAGGCTGCCACACTCGATGGTGCCGCTAATATCTGTACTGGTGCCCTCCTCTAATTCTTTAATTACTGATGCCCCCCTAATTGGCATTGATCTAATTCTCTCCACCGTAACAATCTCTCTCTCTCTTTCTCTCTCTCTCTCCCTCTCCCTGTGACTGACTCTCCCTGTCATCATCTCGCTCCTCTAAAATCTATCTCTCCTCTCACTGACTCTCTCGTACACACTTCCTCTCACACACTCTCTCAGCGACACACTCCATTTATCTCAGGCACACTGCATCTCTCTCACTGTCACATTCCATCTCCCTCTGAATCATCCCACCACCACTAGAGGGCAGTGCTGAACTACTATTTACCCCTTTAATGACCCTCGGACTATTCTTGATCAGACTGCTGGCTTTACCTTGCACTAAGCCTTATTCCTTTTGTCGTGTATCACTGTGGACGGCTCAATTGTAATCGTATTGTCTTTCTGCTGACTGGATAGCACGCAAATTCTCTAATCACAAAATTACCATTTAGTGGTGCCCTCCCCTAATTCGCCAAGTTCACTTTATCACATCTGACAATAAAGTTGTCACTTTATGAATAAATTAAATCATTAATTTAGTGCTTTCAACTATCGCTCTCACCCTCACACCAGTTCTCTTTGAACCAATGAACCAGATATGACAAGAGAACTCAAGGGAAAGGAACCGCTTGGAGGTAGTGATCATAATATGATTAGTTTTAATCTGCAATTTGAGAAGGAGAAGGTTAAATCGGAAGTGGCAGTGATGTAGTTGAACAAAGGGGACTATGAAGGCATGAGAGGGGAGCTGGCCAAGGTAGACTGGAAAGGGATCCTAGCAGGAATGACGGTGGAACAGCAATGGCAGGAATTTCTGGGCATTATCCGGAAGGCGCAGAATTATTTCATTCCAAAAAGGAAGAAAGATTCAAAGGGGAGTAGGAGGCAACTGTGGCTGACAAGAGAAGTTAGGGATAGAATAAAACTAAAAGAAAAGATGTATAACACAGCAAAGAGTAGACGGAAGCCAGAGGATTGGGAAACTTTCATAGAACAACAGAAGGAAACAAAACGGGCAATACGGGCTGAAAAGATAATAATAATAATAATAATAATAATAATAATAATAATAATAATAATAATAATAATAATAATAATAATAATATATTTTATTGTCATTGCACGTCAGTGCAACGAGATTTAGTATGCATCTTCCAACCGATGAAAAAGAAAAGTAAAATAAATTAATAAGCTGTCTGACGTGACCATCCGAGGGAGACAGCCCATGGGGGATGGGGGCCACTCAGCAGGGCCGGTTCAGAGCCGCTATAGCTCTTGGAATAAAGCAGTTTCTGAGTCTGGAGGTTCGGGCGTAGGAGGCCTTGTAACGTCTGCCAGAGGGAAGTAGTTCAAACAGTCCGTTACAGGGGTGTGATGAGTCTTTATGGATGCTAACGACCTTCCTGAGGCACCATGTGTGGTGGATGCCCTCCAAGGCTGGCAACTCTGTCCAAATGATCCTCTGCACTCTGTGGACGGCGCGCTGAAGAGCTCTCCTCTCCGCCTCCGTGCAGCTGAGATACCACACAGAGATGCCATACGTTAATATGCTCTCTGTGGTGCAGCGGTAGAAGGTTGTCAGCAGCTGTTGGGGCAGACCAGTCTTTTTTAATGTCCTCAGGAAGAACAGTCATTGCTGTGCCTTCTTGACCAGCGCAGCGGTGTTGGTGGACCATGTGAGGACCTCTGAAATGTGAGTGCCCAGAAACTTAAAGCTGGACACTCTCTCCACACTTTCCCTGTAAATGGAGATTGGGGCGTATTCTCCATTATGGGACCTCCTGAAGTCAATATTCAGCTCCTTGGTCTTGGAGGTGTTTAGTGACAAGTTGTTACGTGCGCACCATTCCACCAGGTTCTGTACCTCCATTCTGTATTTTGTTTCATCACCGTTGGTGATCAGCCCAATCACTGTTGTGTCATCTGCAAACTTCACGATGGTGTTGGTGTCGAATGCAGGAACACAGTCGTGAGTGAAGAGGGAGTAGAGCATGGGGCTCAGTACACAACCCTGTGGTGTGCCGGTGCTCAGGGTGATAGTGGAGGACAGGTGTGGGCCCTGTCTCACTGCCTGCGGTCGCTCCGTCAGAAAGTTCAGGATCCAATCGCATATCGGCGAGCTGAGGCCTAGCTGGTGGAGTTTGGTAGTGAGCTTGGTGGGGATGACCGTATTGAATGCAGAGCTATAGTCAATGAAGAGCATCCTCACATACGTGCCCTGTCTATCCAGGTGGGTCAGGACAGTGTGAAGAGCCAGAGAGATGGCATCCTCTGTCGATCTATTTGCCCTGTATGCAAATTGATGAGCGTCCAGTGAGGCAGGGATGCTGGATTTGATGTGGGAGAGGACCAGCCTTTCGAAGGGAAGCTGGCCAGGAATTTAAAGGACAGTAAAAGCTTCTTTAGATATGTTAAGGGAAAAAGAGTAGCAAAGTCAAATGTGGGTCTCTTGAAGGCAGACACAGGTGAAATTATTGTGGGCAACAAGAAAATGGCAGAAGAGTTGAACAGGTACTTCAGAAATGGCTTCACTAATGCCGTGTCCCACTTAGGAAACCTGAACGGAAACCTCTGGAGATGTTGTGCCCCACCCAAGGTTTCCGTGCGGTTCCCGGAGGTTTTTGTTAGTCTCCCTACCTTCTTCCACTACCTGCAACCTCCGGCAACCACCGGCAACCTCCGGGAACCACACGGAAACCTTGGGTGGGGCTCAAAGTCTCCAGAGGTTTCCGTTCAGTTTTCCTAAGTGGGACAGGGGCATAAGGAAGACACAAACAATCTCCCTGATGTACTGGAGGACAGAGTATCTAAGGGGGTAGAGGGACCGAAAGAAATTTTAGGAGAGAAATAGTATTGGGTAGGCTAATGGGACCGAAGGATGATAAATCCCCTGGGCCTGATGGTCTGCATCCCAGGGTCCTCCGGGAGGTGGCTCTAGAAATAGTGGACGCATTGGTGATCATTTTCCAATGTTCAATAGATTCAGGATCAGTGCCTGTGGATTGGAGGATAGCTAATGTTATCCCACTTTTCAAGAAAGGAGTGAGAGAGAAAACAGGGAATTACAGACCTGTTAGCCTGACATCGGTGGTGGGAAAGATGCTGGAGTCATTTATTAAAGAGGTAATAATGGGCCATTTGGATAGCAGTAAAAGGATTAGTCCAAGTCAACATGGATTTATGAAAGGGAAATCATGCTTGACTAATCTTTTTGAGGACGTGACAAGTAAAATGGATGAAGGGGTGCCAGTGGATGTAGTGTATTTTCAGAAAGCCTTTGATAAGGCCCCGCACGGGAGACTGGTGACTAAAATTAGAGCACATGGTATTGGGGGTAGGGTGTTGACATGGATAGAAAAATGGTTGGCAGACCGGAAGGAAATAGTAGGGGTGAACGGGTCCTTTTCAGAATGGCAGGCAGTGGCGAGTGGAGTGCCGCAAGGCTCGGTGTTGGAGCCGCAACTGTTTACCATATATATTAATGATTTGGAAGAGGGAATTAGGAGAAACACGAGCAAATTTGCGGATGGCACAAACCTGGGTGGCAGTGTGAACTATGAAGAGGTTGCAGGGTGACCTGGACAAGTTGAGTGAGTGGGCAGATGCATGGCAGATGCAGTATAATATAGATAAATGTGAGATTATCCACTTTTGCGGCTAAAATAAGGGGGGAGATTATTATCTCAATGGGGTTCGGTTAGGTAAGGGGAGGTACAGCGAGACCTGGGTGTCCTTGTACACTGGTCACTGAAAGTCGGCATGCAGGTACAGCAGGCAGTGAAGAAAGCTAATGGAATGTTGGCCTTCATAACAAGAGGATTTCAGTATAGGAGTAAAGAGGTTCTTCTGCAATTGTATAGGGCTCTGGTGAGATCACATCTGGAGTTTTGTGTACAGTTTTGATCACCTAATTTGAGGAAGGACATCCTTGTGATTGAGGCAGTGCAGCGTAGGTTCACAAGTTTGATCCCTGGGATGGCGGGTCTGTCATATGAGGAAAGATTAAAAAGACTAGGCTTGTATTCACTGGAGTTTAGCAGAATGAGGGGGGATCTTATAGAAACATATACAATTATAAAAGGGCTGGACAAGCTAGATGCGGGAAAAATGTTCCCAATGTTGGGCGAGTTCAGAACCAGGGCCCACAGTCTTAAGGGGAGGTCATTTAAGACTGAGGTGAGAAAAAACTTTTACACCCAGAGAATTGTGAATTTATGGAATTCCCTGCACATAACAAAACACTTCTAATGCTGAAATACAATTGCTTATGGTCCAGTTCTTCTTTTGATTTTGTTCTGAATTGTTAGCTTTCACTTATCTCTGAAGATTCACACTTAAAAGTGCTTTTATAATTGATTTACAAGTTCTGCAGAGGACTTATTGATTGATTTTTCAATTATATGTAAATTGACCAGAGTGCATCTGGTCCGATTTCTTCCTCTCTTGAATTGCCTTGTTGAATGTTTTGATATTCTCTCCATTAATGACTCAAAAAGGCTGGCAGTATCATCAAAGACCCACACCATCATGGCCACACTCTCATCTCCCTGCTACCTTCAGGTAGAAGGTACAGGAGCCTGAAGACTGCAACAACCAGGTTCAGGAATAGCTACTCCCCCACAGCCATCAGGCTATTAAACCTGGCTCGGACAAAACAACTCTGATTATTAATAACCACTTTCTGTTATTTGCACTTTAGCAGTTTACTTATTCATGTGTGTATATATTTAGATCATGGTATAAGGACACATTTATCTGTTTTGTAGTAAATGCCTACTATTTTCTGTGTGCTTACGCAAAGCAAGAATTTCATGGTCCTATACAGGGACACATGCCAATAAACTCACTTGAACTTGAACTTGAACTTGTTGGATAGACTGATGGGACTGAAGACTGTTAAATCCCCAGGGCCTGATGGTCTGCATTTCAGGGTACTTAAGAAAGTGGCTCTGGAAATTGTGGATGCATTGGTGATAAATTTCCAATGTTCTATAGACAGGATCAGTTCCAGTGGATTGGAGGGTAGCTAATGTTATCCCACTTTTTAAGAAAGGCAGGAGAGAGAAAACAGGGAATTATAGATCAGATAGCCTGACATCGATGGTGGGGAAGATACTGGAGTCAATTATAAAATATGAGATAGCCGAACATTTGGATAGCAGTAACAGGATCGGTCCGAGTCAGCATGGATTTACGAAGGGGCAATCATACTTGACTAATCTTCTGGAATTTTTTGAAGATGTAACTAGGAAAATGGACAAGGGCGAGCCAGTGGATGTAGTGTACGTGGACTTTCAAGAAGCATTTGATAAGGTCCGCCATTGGAGATTAGTGGGCAAAATTAGGGCACATGGTATTGGGGGTAGAGTGCTGACATGGATAGAGAAGTGGTTGGCAGACAGGAAACAAACAGTAAGGATTAACGGGTTCCTTTCAGAATGGCAGGCAGTGACTAGTGGGGTACCGCAAGGCTCGGTGCTGGGACCGCAGTTATTTACAATATACATCAATGATTTGGATGAAGGGATTCAAAGTAACATTAGCAAATTCGCAGATGACACAAAGCTGGGTGGCAATGTGAGCTGTGAGGAGGATGGTATGAGATTGACGGGTGACTTGGACAGATTGGGGGAGTGGGCAGATGCATGGCAGATGAAGTTTAATGCAGATAAATGTGAGGTTATCCACTTTGGTACCAAAAACAGGAAGGCAGATTACTATCTAAATGGCGTCAGGGTGGTAAAAGGGGAAGTACAATGGGATCTGGGGGTCCTTGTTCATCAGTCTATGAAAGTAAGCATGCAGGTACAGCAGGCAGTGAAGAAAGCGAATGGTATGTTGGCCTTCATAAGTAGAGGAGTTGTGTATAGGAGCAAAGAGGTCCTTCTGCAGTTGTACAGAGCCCTACTGAGACCACACCTGGAGCATTGTGTACAGTTTTGATCCACTAATTTGAGGAAGGACATTCTTGCTATTGAGGAGTGCAGCGTAGGTTTACAAGGTTAATTCCCTGCATCTCTTATCTAGGTTCTAGACAAGCTGGCCCCATTCTGCAGCTTGTCCCATTTCTGCAGAAGGCAGATTTAAATTGACTAAATGGCCTAGCAGCCCAGAAGCTTTTACTCAATTTTAGTGTCCTGGCATCTCCAATTTGGCCAAAATTAACACAAGTAGGCCATTCGGCCCTTTGAGCAGCACCTCCATTCACTGAGATCATGGCTGATCCTGATCATCCACAATCAGTATCCCGATCCTACCTTCCCCCCCATATCCCTTGACTCCGCTATCTTTAAGAGTTCTATCTAACTCTCTCTTGGAGGCCGGTTCTCTGCATACTGTCAAGAGAGAGCTAGATAGGGCTCTTAAAGATAGCAGAGTCAGGGGATATGGGGTGAAGGCAGGAACGGGGTACAGATTGGGGATGATCAGCCATGGTCACATTGAATGGCAGTGCCATCTCGAAGGGCCGAATGGCCTACTCCTACACCTGTTCAAGAAGGATTTGCAGATGCTGGAAAATCGAAGATAAATCTTCAGTCTGAAGAAGGGTTCTGGCCCAAAACGTTGCCTATTTCCTTCGCTCCATAGATGTTGCATCACCCGCTGAGTTTCTCCAGCAATTTTGTCTACCTATTCCTGTCTATTGTCTATTGAAAGCATCCAGAGAATTCCCCATATTCACAACTCTCTGGGTGAAAAGGGCTTTCCTCATTGTTCTAAATGACTTATCCCTTATTCTTAAACTGTGGGCCCTGGTTCTGGACTCCCCTAACATCGAGAACATGTTTCCTGCCTCTAGCGTGTCCAATCCCTTAATAATTTTATATGCTTCAATAAGATACCTTCTCATCCTTCTAAATTCCAGTGTGTACAAGCCCAGTCGTACCATTCTTTCAACATATGACAGTCCCGCCATCCCGGAAATTAACCTCATGAACCTACGCTGCACTCCCTCATTAGCAAGAAAATCCTTCCTCAAATTAGGAGACCATAACTGCACACAATACTCCAGCTGTGTTCTCACCAGCGCCCTGTACAATTGCAGAAGGGCCTCTTTGCTCCTATACTCAACTCCTCTTGTTATGAATGTCAACATGCCATTAGCTTTCTTCACTGCCTTCTGTACCTGCATGTCGGAGGTTGACAGAAGTATACTAAATTATGAGAGGCATAGATAGAGTAGAGAGTCAGAGCCTTTTTCCCAGGGTGAAAATGTCCAACACTAGAGAACATAGCTATAAGTTGAGAGGGAGAAATATTATTGGAGGTGTGAGAGGAGGGTTTTTTACACAGAGTGCTGGGGACTTAGAACTTGCTGCCAGAGGTGGTGGTGGAAGCAGATACAATAGTGGCGTTTAAGAGACTTTTGGATAGGCACATGGACACACAAGGAATAGAAGGATTTGGATTATGTGCAGGCAGATGGAATCTCGAAAACGTTTAGTTTAGTTTAGTTTAGTTTAGAGATTCAGCGCGGAAGCAGGTCCCTCGGCCCACCAAGACCGCACTGACCAACAATCATACTAGTTCACTAGTTTTCTCTTACATATTAGTGACAATTAACATCCATGCTTCCTAACCCGCCGAATTACTCCAGCATTTTGTGTCTATCTTAGGTAATAGGCTAATAAGGGAGTTTTGCTAGGCAGATGGTTGGAAGGGTAGGGATAAAAAGGCAAAAGGTGTGAGACAAAAGGAGTGAAGAGTTGGGAATTGTGAAGCTGGAGGAAGGAACGTCGGTGGAAGGAGAGGGTTAGGTGCGAGTCCAGGTGGGGCGTCGGGGAGAGGGCTTATAATGGAGCATCATATTTTTGCACAGACTGACGGACACTCCCTTCGTGCATCGAGCTGCACGGTGGCGCAGTGGTAGAGTTGCTGCCTTCAGTGTCTGTCCCACTGTACGAGGTAATTCAAGAGCTCTCCCGAGTTAAAAAAATCAAACTCATGGTAAATACGTAGAATGTAGGTAGCGGCTACATCGGAGATCATGGATGTCCCATAGCGGTCCGTAATGCTAACGGCAGGTACCCGAGAAATGCGGTAACTCGTGACGTTTTTTCAGCACTGTGAAAAATGTCCACGAGAGCCCCGAGTACCTACGAACGGCTATTACTGTAATTCTCCAAGTTCGAATCAGGGGAAACGCAGGCGAAATCTTGAATTTAGCTTGTACAGTGGGACAGGCCCTTTACAGCGCTTGCAACACCAGAGACCTGGGTTCGTCCCGACTACAAGTGTTGTCTGTATGGAATTTGTACATTCCCCCCGTGACCTGTATGCGATTTCTCCATAATCTTCAGTTTCCTCCCATGCTCCAAAGACGTACAGGTTTGTGGGCTAATTAGCTTGGTATAAGTGTAAATTGTTCCTAGTGTGTGTAGGGTAGTGTTAATGTGCGGGGATCGCTGGTCGGTGTGGACTGGGTGGGCCGAAGGGCCTGTTTCCATGCTGTATCTCTAAACCAAACTAAATTAAACAAAACATACTGCTACATATTAATTGGAAGAACAATTTCCCTCCGGGGATGAATAAAGATTATTGTATCGTATATTCTTAGCCCGCCTTGAAGGTCTAATGAAGGCCTTCAGAACACGAACAAATGATGATGAAAAAAAGCCTTACCTCTTCTGTGTCTGATTGAGATGAAGTGTTTACTTTAGCAATGGCTTTAAACAGAAACGAATTGCAAAGGAAAGTGTAAATTTAAATGCAAGATTTAAGTACCAATGGAAGGATTTCTGTGCATTGACCTTCACTGGTTGCCATGACAGCAGAGTGGCTAAAATGCCAATCACACATTTTAGATCTGGAGAGGTATTTGATTCTGATGTGATAGTCTTAGTTTGTTCATCTCCAGGGAGGATGTTTAACTTAGTTTAGTTTAGCGACACAGCGCGGAAACAGGCCCTTCGGCCCACCGACCAGCGATCCCCGCACACTAACACTATCCTACACACACTCGGGACAATATACACATACACCAAACCAATTAGCCTACAATCCTGTACGCCTTTGGAGGGTGGGAGGAAACCGAAGATCTCGGAGAAAACCTATGCAGTCATGGGAAGAACGTACAAACTCCATACAGGCAGCGCCCGTAGTCGGGATCAAACAGCGGGTCTCGGCGCTGCAAAGCGCTATAAGACAGCAACTCTACCGCTACACCACCGTGGCGCCCAATATTATTGAACATGTTTTCTCTATCCAACAGATTGAATTGCTAGTACTACTGGTCCCCATTTAATCATTATCCTTCGTGGATTGAGGGTCGGCTCAGTGGCGCAGCGGTAGAGTTGCTGCCTCACAGCGACAGAGACCCGGGTTCCATCCTGACTACGGGTGCTCACATTTATCTAAGGTAGACAAAAATGCTGGAGAAACTCAGCGGGTGAGGCAGCTTCTATGGAGCGAAGGAAATAGGTAACGTTTGGAGTCGAAACCATTCTTCAGACTCATTTTGCATTTATCCACATTATACTGCATCTGCTATTCATCTCCCCACTCAACCAACCTACCGGTCACCCTGCAGCCTCATATCATCTTCCTTGCAGCTCAGCTTTGTATCATCCGCAAACTTGGAAACGTAGCATTTAGTCCCCTCGTCTAAATTGTTAATATATATTGTAAATATCTGGGGTCCCACCACTGATCCTTGCAGCACCCCACTAGTCACTGGCTGCCATTCTGAAAATGACCCATTAATTCCTACTCTTTGCTTCCTTTTTTTTTTGTTGTTTATTTTATTAGAAGTTAATACAGCACAAAACAGTACAGTGGCACCTAATTTTAGGTGCCAACTATGTAATACCGTAATCCATTCTATGTACAACCTCTAGTTTTATGTTATAAGAAAGAAGTAAGCAGAACAAGAAAAAGAAAGCAATAGAAAGGGAAAAAGTGGAAAAATAGATGGTAGAGAGTAGAAAAACGTGAAGTGTGTATATAAAAAATAAAAAAAAGGAAGAGAGAAAGAGGAAAGTAGAAATAGAAGAGAAGGCCCCTTAAAAGAGAATTTTTCAAATCTGTATTCGGAGATGTAGCTCTATCCGCGTCATGAACTGAAATCGGCAATCCTTACGGCACCGCTGCATCACATGATTCCAAAAAGTCGATGAAAGGAGACCAACTCTTTAAGAATTGGTCATATTTATCTATTAGTCGGAGTCTCATTTCTTCAAGGCGTGCTATGTCCATCATATTCCTAATCCACATTTTAACAGTTGGTGTGGTTGTATTTTTCCAAAATTTAAGTATCAATTTCTTTCCAATTATTAACCCATAATTAAAAAAAACATTTTGATCTTTATTTAAATTGGTATCTTCTCCTATTATTCCAAATATAATCCATTCCGTTTTGGGTTCTATTCTTGACTTGAAAATCTTTGTAAATATATCAAATATATCACTCCAAAATTTATTCAACTTTGTACAACCAACAAATGAGTGTGTTATATTAGCGTTTTGAAACAAACATTTATCGCATCTGGGAGAGACATTTGGATAAAATTTATTCAACCTCGTTTTTGAATAATATAGTCTATGTAATAATTTGAATTGAATTAAATTATGTCTTGCATTGATAGAACAGTTATGTGTATTCATCAAATATTTTTCCCATCTATCCTTCGAGATCTTTGTCATTAGCTCTTGTTCCCAATCTTCCCTTAATGCTTCTGTTGAGGGTGATTCTCTATTTAATATATTATTATAAAAGTATGATATTAATTTTTGTGAATCAGCCTTGATATTCATTGCTTCTTCTAAAGGATCTAAAAATATAGTTTGAAATCTATGTGTATGTTTCTTCATAAAGTCACATACCTGTATATATTTAAAATATTGATTATCCTTCAATTTAAATTTAAATTTTAATTGTTGAAATGATAACAGTTTGCCCACTTCATACATGTCCCCTACTTTCCTAATCCCCAGTCTATCCCATTGTTGATATGTGTTGTCGATGAGAGAAGGTTTGAATGCGGGGTTGTTCAATAGTGGGGTTAGTACTGATAAATTATTTAATTTCAAGGATGCTTTTATTTGTTTCCAAATTCTTATTATATTGTGAATAATTGGGTTCTTCTTATATATTATACTATTCAATTTTATCGGTGAGAGCAGGATCGTTCCTATATCGTGCGGATAGCACTCCTCTTTCTCCATTCTTATCCACTCCAACTGCTGAGTGGAACTATCTAGCCAGTATATTATGTTCTTAATATGCACTGCCCAGTAGTAATATATAAAGTTAGGTAATGATAAACCCCCCACTTCTTTAGATTTGCACAAATGCTTTCGTTGAATTCTATGTGTTCTGTAGTCCCATATAAAATTAGTGATAGTGGAATCTAATTTTTTGAAAAAATATTTTGGAATATATATTGGGATTGCTTGAAACAAATATATTAATTGTGGTAAGAAAGTCATTTTTATAGCGTTAATTCTACCTATCAATGAGAGTGGAAGCGTTTTCCAAAATTTAATCGTATCATTCAGTTTATTTAATAGTGGTATAAAATTGGCACTAAATAATGATTTGTGTCTTCTCGTAATTTGAATACCCAGGTACTTGAATTTTTCTGTTGCAATTTTGAAGGGGAATTTTAGTAAATGTCTCGAATCCTGTGGTTTTAAAGACATAATTTCGCTTTTATTCCAATTTATTCTGTATCCTGAAAAAGAGCCGAATTCCTCAATTAGTGTTAATAAGGTGGGTATACTCGTTTGTGTATTAGTAATATATAAAAGGATATCATCAGCGTATAATGAAATTTTATTCTTTGAGTCCTTGCTGTTATATCCGTGAATATTCGGGTGATTTCTAATCCTTTCGGCCAGCGGTTCTATCATAAGGGCAAATAGCAATGGTGATAAGGCACACCCTTGCCTATTACCCCTTGATAAGTAAAATTTTGGAGATAGCGTATTGTTAGTTAATATTCTTGCCGTAGGTCTATCATAAAGTAGTTTAATCCATCTGATAAAATTCTCTCCCATATTAAATTTTTGGAGTACCTTGTATAAATACTGCCATTCTACTTGATCAAATGCCTTCTCTGCATCCAACGTGACCACTGAGATATCTTCATTGTCCTTCTTATGAGAGTACATTATATTAAAAAGCCTTCTCAAATTATTAAATGATTGTCTTTTGGGTATAAATCCCGTTTGATCCGTATTTATTAAATTGTTAATATAATTATTTAGCCTTCTAGCTAGAATCTTTGCTAAAATTTTCTGATCCGTATTTAGAAGTGATATAGCTCTATAAGAACCAGGCTCATCTAAATCTTTATCTTTTTTTGGTATAAGCGTTATTGTTGCTTCTGCTAGGGTTTCTGGTAGTTTATTTTCAGTATAAGCCTGCGTGTATAAATTAAATAATCTTGGTACAATAGACTCCTGAAATCTTTTATAAAATTCATTACTAAAGCCATCTGGTCCTGGGGTCTTCCCATTTTTCAATGAGTTTATTATTTGTTTTATTTCTTCACTAGTAATCCGTGCTCCTAATTGCTCTTGTTCTAAACTATCCAATTTTGGGAGCTTGCAATTATCTAAAAAATTTGTAATTTTACTTACATCTGTCTTTATTTTGGATGTGTATAAATTATGATAAAATTGGGCAAACCTCTTATTAATATCCTTAGGCAATGTTAGCAACTCACCATTGTCCGATTTAATTTTTGTAATAGTTTTTTTTTTTTCTCGTTGCTTCAGTTGCCTCGCAAGCAGTTTATGTGGCTTATCCCCAAATTCGAAGTGTGCTTGTTTTGTAATTTGGAATAATCTTATTACTCTAGCCGATAATATTCTATTGACTTTATATTTCAGTAAAGTTATCTTATTATGTTTATTTATGGTTGGGTCAGTTGCATTGTCCCGTTCTAGTAATTTTATCTTCTGTTCTATCCGCTGAAGTTCTCTTTTATTTTCCTTATTTTGAAAACTTTGGTAAGAGATTATGACACCGCGAATATATGCCTTAAAGGTTTCCCATAATAGCGGTGCAGAAATACCCGGTGTGTCATTTATTTCGAAAAAAAGTTTTGTTTGTTCTTTTATATACTCATAACCCTGCGGGTTATTTAATATGTGTGCATTGAACCTCCAAAAAGGCTTTATACTCGGCATTCCCTCAATTTTAAGTATAAAAGTCAATGGTGAGTGATCAGAAATAATACTATTATGATATGATGGTTTATTCGTATACGGGATCAATTTTGTGTCCAGTAAGAAATAGTCAATTCGCGAATAAGTTTTGTGAACTGATGAATAAAATGAGTATTCCCTACCACTTGGATTTGCTATTCTCCAAACATCAGCTATGTTATTATTTTTTATATAAGTATTTAAAAATTCACAGGTCTTGGTTTTAACAAGACGCTTCCCTAGCTTTATTGATTTATCTAAATATGGATCTATAACACAATTGAAATCTCCCCCCATTATTATATTTTGAAAATTATGCTCTGCGATTAAATCTATTATTTTCCTAAAAAATTGTGGGTTATCAAAATTAGGCGCGTAAATATTTATCATAGTTAATGGTGTATTGTAAATTTCTCCTGTGACTATAACATATCTTCCCTCTTTATCAGATATGGAATTCTTTAATTTAAAAGGTATGCCCTTCCGAATTATAATGGCCGTGCCTCTTGCTTTAGAGGTGAATGAGGAGTAATAGGTTTGACCTATCCAATTTGCCCTTAATCTGATCTGAGTTTGTTGTTTCAAATGTGTCTCTTGTAGGAACGCAATATCCATATTTAATGATTTTAATTGTGCCAGAATTTTACCTCTTTTAATTGGCTCATTCGCACCTCTGATGTTCCAACTACAGAAGGTGAGACCTCCGGTATTTATTCGACTATTATCTTGCATTGGCTATTATTACCAGACTGTATGCTTCATGTGATGCAGCCAAGTACCTCAGAATCCCGAATCCAGAGTTGTCCTTCATAATTTCTACAGTAGTTCTACATCTCCTGACATTATTAAACATAATTGAGGGGAAGAGAAAAACATAAAATAAAGTGTACATAAAAATGATTAAATCATGCAACACATAATTGTGAATAAACAAAAAAAGTGAATGTAATTTATCAAAAAAAGCGATAAATTACCAAAAAGCCACCTAAGGTAGCTAGATTTGTTTTAAACTGTGACCTCCGTCGATGAAATTATGCACTGGGCCCTATCCCCCTGTTAGAATTTGACCCAACGTTAGTCGGTTCCCTCTAATTGTTACCAAAATTATCATATCAGGTCATCGCTGAGCAGTTTAAAATAGAATAAAATAAAAGGGAAGGTAGAATATTTAGCTTAAAATAAAAATAATGATGTGTAAAAATACCTCATCAAAAATTACACTTTTCATTTACCTGTATGTTAGTTAATTCATTATTAGTATTTAGTAATTAAAATATATGTCTAACCTCCCCCACCCTTCTTGCTATATAGTTAATCGTGTTAGTATAGGACATTACGCCTTTAACGTTGGTTGAGTATATTGTGCGTAATTGGTTAATTAGTTAGTTAGTTATATGTGTAAATAATAGGTCATATAGTGTGAAACAGATGCCTCTTATCATAGCCATTTCAAAAGGCGACAGTCTCATAGTTCTCCGTGCTTCAGAATTTGGTGATGTGCTTGCAACCTTGAGAGTTCCTATGTGCTTTCAGTTCAGAAGATTAGTTCGGCCCGTGTTATTAAATAGCACATTCTTTGCAGATAAGACTGTCTGGTAACTGTCTGAAGGTTTCGAGTGGTTTAATTTGAACAGAAAAAACGGTTTCCAGACAAAATGTCAATTAATCTGATCCTGATTGAATTTTGTTTAAAATCTCCTCGGCGTATTTGCAGGCAGCGTCCGGGTCGGTAAATGAGCGTTGCTTGCCCTTAAAAGTAATTAGCATTTTTGCTGGATAGATCACGCCATAACGAACTTCAGAATGTCCATATAAAACACTGCTTGCAGTTTTAAACTCGCGTCTTTTTGCCAGAATTTCCCGAGGGTAATCCCTGTAGAATCTTACGATATTATCAGCGAATGTAAGATTTTCTCCATATTTTATCTTCTTTAATAGAGTTTCCACAGTTGAAATATCTAGAAACTTTACAATAATTTGCCTTGGTTTAGCATTATCGTGTTTTTGGAGGCGACCCACTCGATGAGCCAGATCTATCTTTGGTTTTTCAGGAAGTTTGAAAACATCTTTAAGTAGATTAGTAATAAAATCACGCATTTGAAGGCCGTGTTCGGCACCCTCTTTAATTCCTACAAGTCTCAGATTTTGTCTCCTAGACCTGGCCTCTAAATCTTGACATTTCTCATTCAATTTATTTGTTAACTGCCAATTCGTATCGTGTTGTTTTTTCAGACCTGTTATCTCTTGGCTCATCTGTTCCATCTCACCCTCCATTTCTTCCATCAATTTTTCCGTGTCTGTTAATTGCTTCAGCAGGATGTCATGTTTGTTGTTGTACTCTCTCCGCATACTTTCCATTTCCTTCGCTGTGCTGGACTCCAAATCTTTAAACTGCTGTTTCAGGGCTACATAAAGCTCTTTTACTTCGCCACAGCTCTTATCAATTTTCATAGAAAGATTGCCCTCCATAGTGGAGAAGTTATTCTGAATTGTAGAATTCATTTTGGCAAATTGCTGCTGAAGATCTTTACTAATCTCTTTAAGAATATTAGCTCTTACCGTTTCTTCCCAGCTTTTCATTTCTTTCTCCTTTGTATCACTTCTCGCAGCCATATCGCTTGTAGGTTGTTGAGGTTCCAGCTCCTCTTCCAAACTTTCAGACGAGAGTTCAGGGGTAGTTTCAAGCTCATCCAGAGCTTTTTGGAGCTGGAGACTGATTGTAGTTTTCTTGGGTCCTCTCTGACCTCTTCTCTTTCTCATCCAGTTTTTATGATAAGATCGTTTTAAATCCCAAAACCACCAGTATCGTTTGATGGAGTCAGTACCCTTGACGTTCAGCAAACCTGATAAGAATTTTTAACTCGTTCCTGGCATGGGAGTCGACTTTAAACGCGATTTGTCTGGAGGAGAGCTCAGTGCAGCTGCCTTCACTGCTTCATAGCAGCCACCGGAAGTCTACTCTTTGCTTCCTGTCTGCCAATCAGTTCTCTTTCCATGTCAATACCCTACCCCAATATCATGTGCTCTAGTTTTGCACACTAATCTCTTTTGTTGGAACTTGTCAAAGGCTTTTTGAAAGTCCAGATACACCACATCCACTGGCTGTCCCTTATCCATTCTACTTGTTACTTCCTCAAAAATTTCCAGAAGATTACTCAGATATCCCCTTCATAAATCCCTGCTGACTTGAACCAATCCTATCCCTGCTTTCCAAATGCAGGACATAGGTTTAAGGTGAATGGGAAAGGATTTAATAGGGATCTGAGGGGTAACGTTTTCACACAAAGGGTGGTGGGTGTATGGAACAAGCTGCCAGAGGAGGTAGTTGAGGCTGGGACTATCCTAACATTTAAGAATCAGTTAGACAGGCCCATGGATAGGACAGGTTTGGAGGGATATGAACCAAATGCGTGTAGCTGGGACATGTTGTCCGGTGTGGGCAAATTGAACTGAAGGGCCTTTATCACTCTATGAATCTATGTGATTTGACTCCAGGAAAAAAAAAATCAATTGCTTATATAACAAAAAACTGGCTTCATTCAATTCTTATGCAATTTAATTACTGAACTCTACAGCTGTCGGGAGACTTGCATTTTGTTGGCATCTTCACTTCAGGCATAGAGTCAGAGAGCACGGAAACTGGCCCTTCGGCCCAACTTGTTCATGTCAACCCAGATGTCCCATCTAAGCTAGTTCCATTTGATCCATATGCCTTTAAACCTTTCCTATTCAAGTACTTGTCCAAGTGACTTTAAACTTTGAGTGGCACTGTGGCGCAGTTGGTAGGGATGCTGCCTCACAGCGCCGGAGACCCAGGTTCGATCCTGACCTTGGGTGCTGTCTGAGTAGAGCTTGCACATTCTCCTTGTGACCGCGTGGGTTTCCTCTGAGTGCCCCAGTTTCTCTGCACATCCCAAAGATCAATTGTCCTCTGTAAATGAAACCCCTATTGTGTCAGGAGTAGATTAAGTATTTGGGATAACATAGGATAGTGTGAATTCATTGCCACAGACGGCTGGCCAAGTTAATTAATATTTTTAAGGCGGAGATTGATAGATTCTTGACAGGAGTTTTGGGGAGAAGGCAGGAGAATTGGGTTGAGAGAAGAAGATAGATCAAGATCACCCATGGTTGGATGGCGGAGTAGACTTGACGGGCCGAATGGCCTAATTTTGCACCTAGAACTTGTGAAATTATAAACAGGTGATCAGCAGACCTGCATGGACTAGATGGACTGAAAGGCCTGTTTCCAGACTGTACCCCAATAACTAAAATAAAAGCTGTTAAATTTTCTATTTCCTTTGCAAAACGCCTCCAGTGTTTTATGACTAATTCAGAAGTTCTGAAGTAATGTGGGAACTGATGTAATGATATATCAGGTTTCAATTAAAAAGGAATTGTCCATTTCAAAGCTCAATAGTTTCAGATTGTAAATTCTAATTGTAAATTGCAATGAAGTAAAATATTTGGGTTAACATTTCTGATAATGGAAATATCTGTTGATTGGTCATGGGCCCAGGAAGATTAAGATAATATAAAATGAAAGGCAGGCGTAGAATTATCATGATGGTCTCATGAACTCAATGCAATGCTTGTAAAATAACCCGCTCACCCCTAAGAACGGTTAGAGTAAGTAAATTGGAAATTATAGATCAATTAGCTTCACACTGGCTGGAGGCAAGTTATTGGAAATTGCAATTGAAAGCAGAATGAATGCGGACGTAAAAGATCTAATAGAACCAACCTGACTTTGTAGACGTTGGAGTTTAGTTTAGTTCAATTTATTGTCACGTGTACCGAGGTGCAATGACAAGTTTTTGTTGCGTGCTGTGCAGACAGCAGAAAGACAACACGTGATTACAATCGAGCCATCCACAGTGTAGAGATGTATGATGAAGGGAATAACATGAATAAAGTTTAGTGCACGATAAAGTAAAATAAAGTCTGATCAAAGATAGTCCAATGGTCTCCAATGAGGTAGATAGTAGCTCAGGAGTGCTCTCTGGTTGTGGTAGGATGGTTCAGAGTGAGAGGGAGTTTAGTTTAGTTTAGTTTAGTTTAGAGATACAGCGTGGAAACAGGCCCTTCGGCCCACCGAGACCAGCGAACACTCACACTAAAGGGCTTGTCCCACGAGCATGCGACTGCATGCGGCAAGCGTGACCAAACCTTAAGCGGGGGCCGCGCAGAGGTCGAGTGATCCCCGTACAGGGCCTGTCCCACCAGCATGCGACTGCATGCGGCGAGCGACCAAACCGGAAGCGGAGGTCGAGTGATCACATGAAGTTCGCACATGACATGCGGCGTCAAGACGCTGCTTACGGCGCGAGGCGGTGCGCACGCCCGTCGAGGTGGTGCGTATGGCCTCAATTCGGCTGCGGGCCGGCAAGCTGTTGCCGCGCGGAAATTTTGGACAGTGTCTGCTTTTCGGAGCCCCAGCTCGGCACAAATCCATACGGCTCCGGCGATCGAAGTGGGACGGGCCCCGCGAGGCCGTACGGCTCAAGCGACCACATTAGGTCACGCTTCCCGCATGAAGTCGCATGCTCGTGGACAGGCCATTAGCACTATCCTGCATGCACTGGGGACAATTTACAATTTTACTGAGCCAATTAGCTGACAAACTTGTAGGTCTGTGGGGATGTTGGAGGAAACTGGAGCACCTGGAGAAAACTCACGTGGTCACAGGGAGAAGGTACAAACTTCACACAGAGAGCACCCATTGTCAGTATCGAACCTGGGTCTCTGGTGCTGTGAGACGGCAACCTTACTGCCGCTCCATTGGTAGGATAGTTCAGTTGCCTGAAGGAGGGTCTCGACCCAAAACAGTACCCATTCATTTTCTCCAGAGATGCTGCCTGTCCCGCTGTGTTATATCAGCTATTTGTGTCTATCAACAGCTGGGAAGAAACTGTCCCTGAATCTGGAGGTGTGCATTTTCAGACTTCTATACCTTTTGTCCGATGGGAGAGGGGAGAAGAGGGAGTGGCCAGGGTGCGACTCACCCTTGATTACACTGCTGGCCTTGCTGAGGCAGCGTGAGGTGTAAATTGAGTCAATAGATTAGTTTGTGCGATGGTCTGGGCTGCGTCCCCAATTTCTCTGCAATTTCTTGCGGTCTTGAATGGAGTTGTTCCCAAATCAAGCTGCGATGCATCTTGTTAAATTGTTTTCTACGGCGCATCTGTAGAAGTACGGGACATGACAAACTTCCTAAGCCTTCTAAGGAAGTAGAGACGTTGGTCTACTTTCTTGGTCGTTGCTTCAATATGGGTAGTCCAGGAGAAGTTGATGATATTTATTTCTAGGAATTAGATCAAATGTGATAGAAACATAGAAATATAGAAAATAGGTGCAGGAGTAGGCCATTCGGCCCTTCGAGCCTGCACCGCCATTCAATATGATCATGGCTGATCATCCAACTCAGTATCCTGTACCTGCCTTCTCTCCATATACCCTGATCCCTTTAGCCACAAGGACCACATCTAACTCCCTCTTAAATATAGTCAATGAACTGGCCTCAACTACCTTCTGCGGGAGAGAATTCTAGAGATTCACCACTCTCTGTGTGAAAAATGTTTTCCTCATCTCGGTCCTAAAAGATTTCCCCCTTATCCTTAAACTGTGACCCCCTTGTCCTGGACTTCCCCAACATCGGGAATAATCTTCCTGTCCAACCCCTTAAGAATTTTGTAAGTTTCTATAAGATCCCCCTCAATCTTCTAAATTCTAGCAAGTACAAACCAAGTCTATCCAGTCTTTCTTCATATGAAAGTCCTGACACCCCAGGAATCAGTCTGGTGAACCTTCTCTGTACTCCCTCCATGGCAAGAATGTCTTTCCTTAGATTAGGAGACCAAAACTGTACGCAATACTCCAAGTGTGGTCTCACCAAGACCCTGTACAACTGCAGTAGAACCTCCCTGCTCCTATACTCAAATCCTTTTGCTATGAATGCTAACATACCATTCGCCTTCTTCACTGCCTGCTGCACCTGCATGCCTACTTTTAATGACTGGTGTACCATGACACCCAGGACTCGTTGCATGTTCCCCTTTCCTAATCAGCCACCATTCAGATAATAATCTACTTTCCTGTTTTTGCCTGTGATGAAGCTCATTGAGTTAACGGAGGAGGTAGATGAAAATTAAAGATTCCTTGGAGCACAGGAGGACGAGGGATGATCTTATAGAAGAGAATAAAAACATGAGTGGAATAATAGGATAAACACACAATCTTGAAACAAGGGGTGGCACAGTGGTAGAGTTGCTGCCTTATAGCGCCAGAGACCTGGGTTCGATCCTGACTAGGGGTGCTGACTGTACAGAATTTGTAGGTTCTCCCTGTGACCACATGGGTTTTCTCTGGGTGCTCTGGTTTTCTCCCCCACTACCATCGTACAGGTTTGTATGTTAAGTGGCTTTAGTAAAATTATAAATTGTCCCTAGTAAGACCAAGAAAGTAGACAACATCACTCCAGTTTTGAGGTCTTTACACTGGCTTTCAGTCTGTCAAAAAATTGATTTCAATATATTACTGTTGGTTTATAAAGCACTGCATGGTCTAGGGCCAAAATATATTTCTGATCATCTGCTACATTATGAACCATCCAGACCTCTGAGGTCATCTGGGTCAGATCTGCTTTCTGTCCCCAGAGTCAGAACTAAACATGGAGAAGCAGCGTCTAGTTTTTATGCACCACATATATGGAACAAACTTCCAGAAAAATGCAGGTCTGCTCCAACTCTCAGTTCATTTAAGTCAGAGCTGACTACTTTTCTGTTTGACACTGCCTTTAATTACTTTTAATTTTAGTTAAATTAAATAATTATTCATTTCTAACTGCACTGTAATTTTTATATTTGTATTTTATACTTGTCTTAATCTATTTTAGCTTGTTTTTATTTTTAAATTATTTTTAATGTGCATAATTGCTTTTGATTGCTCTTTAATGCTTTGTGTAAAGCACTATGAATTGCCTTGTTGCGGAAATGCGCTATATAAATAAACTTGCTTGCTTACTTGCTAGTGTGTAGGATATTGCTTGTGTACTGGGTGATCACTGGTCCGAGCAGACTGTGTGGGCCAAAGGGCCTGTTTCCACACTGTATCCCTAACAGACTGAAGATTAAAGATGCACCTGCAGATGTTGGAAACCTTAGGTAAAAACAGAAAATGTCGAAACTCTCAGCTGGTTGGACAGCAGCTGTGGAAAGAGAAACAGGTCATCATTCAGAGCCGCGACCCATTGTCAGAACTGAGAAGGAGGAACACAAAGACAGCACGTTGATGCAGCAGTAGAGTTGCTGACTTACAGCGTGAGAGACACGGGTTTAATCTTGAATACGGGCGCTGTCTGTAAGGAGTTTTACGTTCTCCCCGTGACCGCATAGGTATTCTCCGGTGTTCTGGTTTCCTCCCACACTCCAAAGATGTGCAGGTTTGTAGCTTAATTAGCTTCTGTAAAATTGTACCTGCTATGTAGAATAGAACTAGTGTATGGGTGATCGCTGGTCAGTGCGGACTTGACGGGCTGAAGGGCCTGTTTCCACACTGCATCTCTAAACTAAACTAAACTAAACTAAACTAAACTAAAAAGGAGACCTGAGGGGCAAGTTTTTCACTCAGAGGTGGGATGGGTATATTTAACAAGCTGCCAGAGGAGGGAGTTGATGCAGGTACTTCAACATCACTTGAAAGTACTGGGTGGCGCCAGCAATGGCTGCCTCGCCAACAGTCTGCTTGTCCCTTCCTTCTTTATGTTTTAATAGTATGTGTTCAATATATGTTTTTAGTGTTCTTTAGCTTGTTTTATGTGGGTGGGGGTGTTGGGGGAAACTTTTTCTAATCTCTTACCTCGACAGAGATGTGATTTTTCTGTACCATATCTCCGTCCGTACTGCGGCCTAACATTGAGGAGTTTGCGATCTTTGCTCAAAACCAATTTTCAGAGTTCCACTGTGGGTTCAGCCGGGACATTAACATCGCGGAACCCGTGATCCCTTTGCCAGGGGTTGACCTCAGAGCTCCAACATTGGGTGCTTGCGGACTTTAACGTAACAGAGCCCGCTGTCTCTGGTCAGAGACAGACATCGGGAGCTCCAAGTCGTGGGAGTTCCGACCGCCCCAACGTGAGAGTTTCGATCGTCCCAAAGCGGGAGCTGCGACCGCCGGCTGCGGGAGCTTTGATCGCGCTGATGGATGGTTCGACTGCCCTGACCATGGGAGAAATAAAGAGTAAGAAGATTGGACTATTTTGCCTTCCATCACAGTGAGGAATGTGGGGAATCTGCTGTGGTGGATGTTTTTGTTGTCTTATTGCTTTTTTCTCGTATATGTCTGTTAGGCAATTCCCATATCTTAATTGATACATGTGACAATAAAAGACCTTTGAAACCTTTGAAATACTTGGACAGGTACTGAGGCTCTGTAAGACGTTGGTCAGGCCACATTTGGAGTATTGTGTGCAGTTTTGGACCCCATATCTGAGGAAGGGTGTGCTGGTTCTGAAAAGGGTCCAATGGTGTTTACGATCCCAGAAATTAGTGGGTTACCATATGAGAGCATTTTACGGCACTGGGCCTGTACTCGCTGGTGTTTAGAAAGATGAGTCGCAACCTCATTGAAACTTACTGAATAGTGAAATGCCCAGATAGAGTTGATGTGGAGAAGACGCTTCCACTTGTGAGACAGTCCAGGAGCTCAGAATTAAAGGACGTTCCTTTAGGAAGGAGATGAGGAGAAATTTCTTTAGTCAGTGTGTGGCAAATCTGTCGAATCCTTTGCCGTAGAAGGCCGTGGAAGCCACGTCAATGGATATATTTAAGGCGGAGACAGATAGATAATTGATTAGTACAGGTGTCAGAGGTTCTGAGGAGAGGGCAGGAGAATGGGGTTTGGAGAGATAGATCAGCCATGATTGAATGGTGGAGTAGACTTAATGGGTCAAATTGCTAATTCTGCTCCTATCACTTATTCAGATTCAGATTCAGATTCAATTTTAATTGTCATTGTCAGTGTACAGTACAGAGACAACGAAATGCATTTAGCATCTCCCTTGAAGAGTGACATAGCAAACGATTTGAATAAAAAATAAATAATAAGTGTCCGGGGTGGGGGGGGGGGGTGATTGGCAGTCACCGAGGTACGTTGTTGAGTAGAGTGACAGCCGCCGGAAAGAAGCTGTTCCTCGACCTGCTGGTTCGGCAACGGAGAGACCTGTAGCGCCTCCCGGATGGTAGGAGGGTAAACAGTCCATGGTTGGGGTGAGAGCAGTCCTTGGCGATGCTGAGCGCCCTCCGCAGACAGCGCTTGCTTTGGACAGACTCAATGGAGGGGAGCGTGGAACCGGTGATGCGTTGGGCAATTTTCACCACCCTCTGCAATGCCTTCCGGTCGGAGACAGAGCAGTTGCCATACCATACTGTGATGCAGTTGGTAAGGATGCTCTCGATGGTGCAGCGGTAGAAGTTCACCAGGATCTGAGGAGACAGATGGACCTTCTTCAGTCTCCTCAGGAAGAAGAGACGCTGATGAGCCTTCTTGATCAGAGTAGAGGTATTGTGGGTCCAAGAGAGGTCATCGGAGATGTTGACTCCCAGGAACCTGAAGCTAGAAACACGTTCCACCTCCATCCCGTTGTGGATGGGGGTGTGCGTGCCACCTCTGGACTTCCTGAAGTCTACAATGAGCTCCTTGGTCTTCTTGGAGTTAAGGGCCAGGTTGTTGTCAGCGCACAATGCTGCTAAGTGCTGGACCTCCTCCCTGTAGGCCAGCTCATCGTTGTTGCTGATGAGGCCAATCACCGTTGTATCATCTGCATACTTGATGATGGTGTTAGTACCATGTACAGGTGTGCAGTCATAGGTGAAGAGGGAGTAGAGGAGGGGGCTCAGCACACAGCCCTGAGGAACGCCGGTGTTCAGGGTGAGGGTTGAAGAGGTGTGCTTGTCTAACCTCACAGACTGGGGTCTGTTGGTTAGAAAGTCCAGTATCCAGTTGCAGAGGGAGGGGTCGATGCCCAGGTTACCGAGTTTGGTGATCAGTTTTGATGGAATAATGGTGTTGAATGCTGAGCTGTAATCGATGAACAGCATTCTTACATAAGTGTCTCTGTTGTCGAGGTGGGAGAGGGCGGAGTGAAGTGCCGTTGAGATGGCATCCTCCGTACTCCTGTTCTTGCGGTAGGCAAACTGATAGGGATCCAGTGTGGGGGGTAGGCAGCTTTTGAGGTGTGCCAGGACCAGCCTCTTGAAGCACTTGGTGATCATGGGGGTAAGTGCAACTGGGCGGAAGTCGTTGAGGCTTGCCGCAGTGGAGTGTTTTGGCACTGGCACGATGGAGGTGGCTTTAAGGCAAGTGGGGACAACTGCTTGGGCAAGTGACAGGTTGAAGATGTCAGTCCAGACGTCTGTCAGCTGCGCAGCACAGGCACTGAGCACGCGCCCGGGGATGCCGTCAGGGCCAGCAGCCTTACGTGCATTAGTCCTACTCAGTGCCACGTCCACGTCGTAGGGGGTGAGTGTGAGGGGTTGGTGATCGGCAGGTAGCACAGCCTTGATGGCTGTCTCTAGATTGTCCCTGTCGAAGCGGCCATAGAAGTGGTTAAGCTCCTCAAGGAAGGAGGCGTCGCTGGATGTGGGGGTGATGTTGGAGGGTCTGTAGTCCATGATGGCCTGGATGCCTTGCCACATGCGTCGGGGGTCGGAGTTGTTGTTGAAGTGCTCCTCAATCCTGAGCTTATGGCAGTGCTTGGCCTTCCTGATGCCCCTCTTCAGGTTAGCCCTGGATGAACTGTAGGCTCGAGCATCGCCTGACCTGAAAGCGGTGTCCCGTGCTTTCAGCAGTAGCCTGACCTCGCTGTTCATCCATGGCTTCTGATTCGGGTATATGGTCACCTGTTTGAGGGAGGTGACACTATTGATGGTGGACTTTATAAAGTCCAGAACAGAGGATGTATAGGAATCAATGTCCGTGTGAGAGTCAAGGGTGGCCTGGGCTGCAAACGCCTTCCAGTCAGTGTTTCCAAAACACTGCTGAAGTGTGAAGTCCGCTTCCTCTGACCAGACTTTAACTGTCCTTACAGTTGGTTTAACCCGTCTGATGAGTGGGGAGTACTTAGGGAGCAGGAACAATGAGACGTGATCAGACTGACCAAGGTGGGGGAGGGGGATGGCTTTGTAAGCTTCAGCCATGTTGGTGTAGATTTTGTCCAGTGTCTTGTCTACTCTAGTGGGGAAGGATACATGTTGGTGGAATTTGGGGAGTACAGTCTTCAGGTTGGAGTGATTGAAGTCACCCGCAACAATGAAGGCTGCCTCGGGGTTGTGAGTCTGTTGTTTGCTAATGGCAGTATGCAGCTCTTTCATTGCAAGCTTGGCATTAGCATCAGGAGGGATGTAGGCTGCAGTCACAACAGTGGAGGTGAACTCTCTGGGCAGATAGAACGGTCTGCATCTAACCAAGAGGAATTCAAGGTTAGCTGAGCAGTGACTCTCGATGATGGTGGAGTCCGTGCACCATGCTTTGTTTACATAACTTGCTTTGTTATGAACTTATGAAGGTATAACACTCAGTGATTGATAACATGGGCGATCTAATCCGTATAATGTTAGGGTTTATCACCGTGAACAAGTTAATACCCTGAAGATCAGATCTAGTTTAAGGATGAAAAAGGCCTTGTCCCTCCCTATCCCAATAAATTGGATGTCTGACAATTTGATTATTACATTATCCGTCAACGCGGTGCTCACTGTAGTTCAAAATCAAACTCTACCGCCAAACTCGGCCATGGTAGCGCAGCGGTAGAGTTACTGCCTTACAGCGCTTGCAGCGCCGGAGACCCGGGTTTGATCCCGACTACGGGTGCTGTCTGTAGGGAGTTTGTACGTTCTTCCCGTGGCCGAGTGGGTTTTCTCCGAGATGTTCGGTTTCCTCCCACACTCCAAAGACATACACGTTGTAGTTTAATTGGCTTGGTGTAAATGTAAATTGTCCCTCGTGTGTGTAGGATAGTGTTAGTGTGCGGGAATTGCTGGTCGGTGCGGACTTGCTGGACCGAAGGGCCTGTTTCCGCGCTGTATCTCTAAACTTAACTAAACTAAACTTTAAAATAAACCCTTCAAACAACATGGGAAATCATCAAAGTTATGTTGTAAAGTAATTTCCCTTGAAGCACTTCTTTAATTGCAAACATTACAATTCCAGCCTGTTTTGCTCTTTTCAACTTGTCATTATTTTTTTTACTTTCTTATATGGAAACTAAAACTCATTACACATTAAAAATCTTATAACGTACTCAAGCAGCCAATCAGCAGAAATGGACAAGATAATGTTCTTGGATCAGATTAAATGAGGTTACCAAGGTTTATTATTCTTATTGAACATTAATCTTACTCCTGACATCTTTCCATTGGGGATAACACAAAATGGACTGGTTCAAATTGTCTGTCAAGTTTGTGAGCTGAGGGATTCAAATTGCACAAGACCAATATAACTCTTCTAATTACGTATCTACGAGTTTGTATAAGACATTTTGTTGAGGCCACATTTGGAATATAGTGTTCAGTTCTGGGCACCAAGTTTGAGGAACGATTTGTCAAGCTTGAAAAGGTACAGAGAAGATTTACAAGGATGTTAAACAATAGGTGCAGGAGTAGGCCATTTCGGCCCTTCGGCCATTCGAGCAAGGGTGTGAGCTGGAGAGGTTGAGTAGGCTGGCTCTCTATTCCTTGGAGTGCAGGAGGATGAGGGGTGATCTTATAGTGTATAAAATCATGAGAGGAATGATACGCAGTGTCTCTTGCCCAGAGTAGGCGAATCGAGAACCAGGGGACATAGGTTCAAGATGAAGGAGGAAAGATTTAGTCGGAATCTGAGGGGTAACTTTTTCACACAAAGGGTGGTGGATCTATGGAGCAAACTGCTGGTTGTTGAGGCTGGGATAAGCCCAACGTTTGAGAAACAGTTAGACAGGTACATGGATAGGACAGGTTTGGAGGGAAATGGGACAAATGCCGGCAGGTGTAACTAGTGCAGCTGGGACATGTTGGCCGGTATTGGCAAGTTAGGCTGAAGGGCCAGGTTCCATGCTGTATCACTCCATGACTCTAAGAGTTTTCATTGACGGTGCTGAAGTAGAGATGGTTGAAACCTTCAAATTCCTAGGGGTCAATATCACCAACAACTGCTCCTGGACCACCCATACTGAAGCAACGATCAAGCAAGCACACCAATGTTTCTACTTCCTTAGAAGGCTTAGGAAGTTTGGCATGTCCTCTACAACACTCACCAACTTCTACTTCTCCTCAGCTTCTTCCCACAGGCTATAAGACTGTTAAATGGACTTTGCCCCCTGCCAAGTATCGCGCACAAACCCCCACACTGCAGCAGAGCCACTGTTGTGCCGCTGCCGGTCAGAACGGCTGTTGAATGTTTAGTAGAGTGTTAAATTTGTTCATGACATGTATTTTTTAATTTTAATTCCTATTTATTTTTTAATGCAAACTGAATGGACACTGGTTGAGCAACGTTTTTTTGTTTCCTCTGGGTATGCGAATACTCAGGAAATGACAATAAAGATTTACAATTACAATTACAATTACAGTTGCGCCGTAGAAAGACTGCATCACATTTTATCAGGTGCCATTTTATCAGGCTGCATCACAGTTTGTTTTGGGAACAGCTCCATCCAAAAACGCAAGTAATTGCCGAGAATTGTGGATGCAGCCCAGACCATCACACAATCCAATTTCCCATCCATTTACTCCATTTATGCCTCGGAAAGGTCAGCAGCATCATCAAGGCCTGGTCACTCCCTCTTCTCCCCTCTCCCATTTGGCAAGGGGATAGAAGTGTGAAAACACACACCTCCAGACTCAGCAACAGTTTCTTCCCAGCTGTTATCAGGCAACTGAATCATCCTACAACAAACAGAGAGCAGTGCTGAACTACTATCTATCTCTTAGGTGACACTCGGACCATTGTTGATCGGAGTTTACTGGCTTTACGCTAAAATTATTGCCTTATCATGTATCGTACATTGTCTCAATTGTAATCATTTTCGTTTCACTGTACCTCAGTGCACATGACAACACTCAAAATTCTAAACTGAAACTGAAACTGAGCCAAAACTGTACAGTTTAAGGAAGAACTGCAGATGCTGGAAAAATCGAAGGTAGACCAAAATACTGGAAAAACTCAGCAGGTGAGGCAGCATCTATGGATCGAAGGAATAGGTAACGTTTCGGGTTGAGATCCTTCTTCAGACTGATGTTGGGGTGGGGGGCGCGGGACGGGGAAAGGAAGAGATGGAGACAGTGGACTGTGGGAGAGCTGGGAAGGGGAGGGGAAGGAGGGAGAAAGCAAGGACTACTTGAAATTGGAGAAGTCAATGTTCTAGATACATCTAGAAACATCTAGATAAACAGGGTCTGATTAGGAACAGTCAACATGGATTTGTGCCTGGAAGGTCATGTTTGACTAATCTTCTTGAATTTTTTGAAGAGGTTACTAGGGAAATTGACGAGGGTAAAGCAGTGGATGTTGTCTATATGGACTTTAGTAAGGCCTTTGACAAGGTTCCTCATGGAAGGTTGGTTAAGAAGGTTCAACTGTTGGGTATAAATGCAGGAATAGCAAGATGGATTCAACAGTGGCTGAATGGGAGAAGCCAGAGGGTAATGGTGGATGGCTGTTTATCGGGTTGGAGGCAGGTGACTAGTGGGGTGCCTCAGGGATCTGTGTTGGGTCCTTTGTTGTTTGTCATGTACATCAATGATCTGGATGAAGGTGTGGTAAATTGGATTAGTAAGTATGCAGATGATACCAAGATAGGGGGTGTTGTGGATAATGAAGAGGATTTCCAAAGTCTACAGAGTGATTTAGGCCATTTGGAAAAAATGGGCTGAAAGATGGCAGATGGAGTTTAATGCTGATAAATGTGAGGTGCTACACCTTGGCAGGACAAATCAAAATAGGACGTACATGGTAAATGGTAGGGAATTGAAGAATACAGTTGAACAGAGGGATCTGGGTATAACCGTGCATAGTTCCTTGAAGGTGGAATCTCATATAGATAGGGTGGTAAAGAAAGCTTTTGGTATGCTAGCCTTTATAAATCAGAGCATTGAGTATAGAAGCTGGGATGTAATGTTAAAATTGTACAAGGCATTGGTGAGACCAAATCTGGAGTATGGGGTACAATTTTGGTCGCCAAATTATAGGAAGGATGTCAACAAAATAGAGAGAGTACAGAGGAGATTTACTAGAATGTTGCCTGGGTTTCAACAACTAAGTTACAGAGATAGGTTGAATAAGTTAGGTCTTTATTCTCTGGAGCGCAGAAGGTTAAGGGGGGACCTGATAGAGGTCTTTAAAATGATGAGAGGGATAGACAGAGTTGATGTGGACAAGCTTTTCCCTTTGAGAATAGGGAAGATTCAAACAAGAGGACATGACTTCAGAATTAAGGGACAGAAGTTTAGGGGTAATATGAGGGGGAACTTCTTTACGCAGAGAGTGGTGGCGGTGTGGAATGAGCTCCCAGTGGAAGTGGTGGAGGCAGGTTCATTGGTATCATTTAAAAATAAATTGGATAGGCATATGGATGAGAAGGGAATGGAGGGTTATGGTACGAGTGCAGGCAGGTGGGACTAAGGGAAAAAAAAATTGTTCGGCATGGACTTGTAGGCCCGAGATGGCCTGTTTCCGTGCTGTAATTGTTATATGGTTATATGGTTATATGGTAAACTACCCAAGCAAAATATGAGGCGTTCCAATTGTGGTGGGACTCACTCTGGCCATGGAGGAGACCCAGGACAGAAAAGTCGGATATGGAATGGGAGGGGGAGTTGAAGTGCTGAGCCAGGAGATCAGGTTGGTTATTGCAAACTGAGTGTAGGTGTTGGTCGAAGCAATCGCCAAGCCTGCACTTGGTCCCACTGATGGAGAGCAGTTGAAATCTAGAACAGCGGATGCAATAGATGAGGTTGGAGGAGGTGTAGGTGAACCTCTGCCTCACCTGGAAAGACTGCTTGGGTCTTTGGATGGGGTCGAGGGGGGAGGTATGCAGAAGGTGTGGGCGGCGCGACTCACATCGCGGCGGCCTCTGCAGTCCGTCTGTCTTTTTATTATTTTCTGTCTCGTTTCAATGTAGTTTTTATTTTATTTGTTTTAACGGGGTATGTGTGTGGGGGGCGGGGGGGGAAACTTTCAAATCTTTCCCCTGCACGGAAGACCCAACCTTTATTTTGTCGGGTCTCCCGTTGTCGTTGGGGCTGCAACATGGAGCGGTCTCCAGCAGGAACGACCTGGGGCTTCAGTCGGGGAGCTGCGGACCTACTCACCATCACGGAGCTGGCCGAGTCCGGAGCGGGTGGAGCGGTGGTGGCGCGCTGCTGTGACCCGACCCCCGGAGATTCGGAGGCTCCAACCGCAGGTCTGGCAGGCAGGAACACCGGGAGCCCGCGGGTCCCTGCTGGGAGACCGCTTTTCGCAACGGCGACTTCTCCCGCCCGAGTTGCGGGGTTGAAGATGACCTGGAGCGGGGCCTTACATCACCGCCCCGCGCGGCTTGAAATGGCAACTTTGCTAGCTCCCGCCGGGGGCTCCAACAACAAGACCTTGCATCACCCGGCGCGGCGTTAACCGCCGCAGGACAATTACCATCGCCCACCGGGGGCTTTGATTCTGTCATCAGGGGGGAGAGGGGAGTGCAGGGGAAAGATACGTTTTTTGCCTTCCATCACAGCGAGGAGGAGATGCGCTGTGATGGATGTCTGTGCAAATTGTGTTGTGTCTTGGGTCTTTTTTTTTGTATGTATGACTGCAGAAACAACATTTCATTTGGACCTCAACGACGTTCAAATGACAAATAAAATTGTATTGTATTGTATTGTAGGTAAAGCGACAAGTGTGGCATTTCCTGCGGTTGTAAGAAAAAGTACCAGGGGAGGGGGTTGTTTGGGTGGAAGAGACAAATTGACCAGGGAGTTACGGAGGGAGCGGTCTCTGAGGGAAAACCAGGGAGTTGCAGAGGGAGCGGTCTCTGCGGAAAACCAGGGAGTTGCAGAGGGGGCGGTCTCTGCGAAAACTGTATGTATGGAGTTTGTACGTTCTCCCATGACCTGTGTGGCAGCAGGTCAAATGAAATGGAGGAACTGAGTGAAATCCAGGTTAGCCGGAAAGTGGTGTTAGGTAAATTGAATGGATTAAAGGCCGATAAATCCCCAGGGCCGGATAGGCTGCATCCCAGAGTATTTAAGGACGTAGCTCCAGAAATAGTGGATGCATTAGTGATAATTTTTCAAAACTCTTTAGATTCTGGAGTAGTTTCTGACCAGTTAGTCTAACATCGGTAGTGGGGAAACTGCTTGAGTCAGTTATTAAAGATGGGATAGCAGCACATTTGGAAAGTGGTGAAATCATTGGACAAAGTCAGCATGGATTTACGAAAGGTAAATCATGTCTGACGAATCTTATAGACTTTTTCGAGGATGTAACTAGTAGAGTGGATAAGGGAGAACCAGTGGATGTGTTAGATCAGGACTTTCAGAAGGCTTTCGACAAGGTCCCACATAAGAGATTAGTATGCAAACCTAAAGCACACAGTATTGGGGGTTCAGTATTGATGTGGATAGAGAACTGGCTGGCAAACAGGAAGCAAAGAGCAGGAGTAAACGGGTCCTTTTCAGAATGGCAGGGATTGACTGGTGGGGTACCGCAAGGCTCAGTGCTGGGACTCCAGCTATTTACAATATATTGTATATTAATGATTTGGATGAGGGAATTGAATGCAACATCTCCAAGTTTGCGGATGACATGAAGCTGGGGGGCAGTTAGCTGTGAGGAGGATGCTAGGAGGCGGCAAGGTGACTTGGATAGGCTGGGTGAGTGGGCAAATGCATGGCAGATGCAGTATAATGTGGATAAATGTGAGGTTATCCACTTTGGTGGCAAAAACAGGAAAGCAGACTATTATCTAAATGGTGGCCGATTAGGAAAAGGGGAGATGTAACGAGACCTGGGTGTCATGGTACACCAGTCATTGAAAGTAGGCATGCAGGTGCAGCAGGCAGTGAAGAAAGCGAATGGTATGTTAGCTTTAATAGCAAAAGGATTTGAGTAAAGGAGCAGGGATGTTCTACTGCAGTTGTACAGGGTCTTGGTGAGACCACACCTAGAGTATTGTGTACAGTTTTGGTCTCCAAATCTGAGGAAAGACATTCTTGCCATAGAGGGAGTACAGAGAAAGTTCACCAGACTGATTCCTGGGATGTCAGAACTTTCATATGAAGAAAGACTGGATAGACTCGGCTTGTACTCGCTAGAATTTAGGAGATTGAGGGGGAATCTTATAGAAACGTACAAAATTCTTAAGGGGTTGGACAGACCAGATGCAGGAAGATTGTTCCCGATGTTGGGGAAGTCCAGGACAAGGGGTCACAGTTTAAGGATAAAGGGGAAATCCTTTAGGACGGAGATGAGAAAAACATTTTTCACACAGAGAGTGGTGAATCTCTGGAACTCTCTGCCACAGAAGGTAGTTGAGGCCAGTTCATTGGCTATATTTAAGAGGGAGTTAGATGTGGCCCTTGTGGCTAAAGGGATCAGGGGGGTATGGAGAGAAGGCAGGTACAGGATACTGAGTTGGATGATCAGCCATGATCATATGGAATGGCGGTGCAGGCTCGAAGGGCCGAATGGCCTACTCCTGCATCTATTTTCTATGTTTCTATGTTTCTATGTGTGGGTTTTCTCCGGGATCTCCAGTTTCTGAAAGATAGTCCGAGGGCCACTAATGAGGTAGATAGTAGTTCAGCACTGCTCTCTGGTTGTGATAGGATGATTCAGTTGCCTGATAACAGCTGGGAGGAAACTGTCCGTGAATCTAGAGGCGTGCGTTTTCACACATCTAGACCATTTGCCTGATGGGAGAGAAGAGGGAGTGGCCAGGGTGTGACTCATCCTTGATTACGCTGCTGGCCTTGCTGAGGCAGCGTGAGGTATAAATGGAGTCAATGGTATAAATGGACTCCCTGCTGTTGACTTCATCTACACTGCACACAGCACCAGCTCCAGACCGGTGCTCCAGTCATATTAACACTATCCTACACACGCTAGGGACTATTTACATTTACAACAAGCCAATTAACCTACAAACCTGTACATCTTTGGGGTGTGGAAGAAGTCCAGAGCTCCCGGAGAAAAAACATGTAGGTTACAGGGAGAACACACAAACTCTGTACAGACAACACCCACAGTCAGGATCAACCTTGGGTCTTTGGCGCTGTAAGGCAGCAACTCTACCGCTGCGCCACCGTGTCTCCCTAAGGTGGGCATCTTGTTCAGCATGAACGAGTTAGGAAGAAAGGCCTGTTTCTGCTGTGGATGACTGGATGATTCTACAAGTAACATGTTAGCATTCCTTGAAGAAACAAGTCTCTCGATTCACCATGAAGTCAGAAGCAATCAGACCTTGACTCCCATCTCGCAATCTAACCCCATGATTTCTAATTTACTCTCTAATAGATTGTTGCAATGTCACTGGGGAATTTAGGCACTTTCACTCTCGATTACACATCTCGCTGGCTGTAATAGATTTCCTGAGCTGAGATGTTTAATACTCCTTAACCGTAAAAGACTGTTATGCTTTCCCTGTGGCTTCAACGATAACTCACATTGTGTATGAAGATAGACACACAATGCAGGAGTAACTCATCGGGAGGTTCGATCCCGTCTACGGGTGCTGTCTGTATGGAGTTTGCACGTTCTCCCCGTGACCTGCGTGGGTTTTCTCAGAGATCTTCAGTTTCCTCCCACACTCCAAAGACGTACAGGTTTGTAGATTGATTGGCTTGATAAAAATGTAAAATTGTCCAAGTTGGGGATATGCAGAGTACTGCCGACTACAAAATTCAAAAGGTTCAGAAGGATCAAAAGATCAAGGAAAATGTAGAAGGGACCATTGTTAACGAGGAGAAGGTGAGAACAAAGCAGAGATAAAATTCCCATTGTATAGTTAAATATGTTATTAAATGTCATCGAGTCATACACAGCGGAATGTCTCCCGGCCATTCAGGACATTTCTCACAGGCAGTGCCTGCGGAAGGCACACAGCATCATCAAGGACCACAGCCACCCAGCACACAGACTGTTCTCCTGGTTACCATCAGACAGACGATACGGGAGCATGGCTGCACGCAGGGGTGGAAAACCCGGGGGGGGCAGAGGGGACACGCCCCCCCCCCCCCCCCATGTTTTGAGAGGTGGGGGACAAAGTTTTTGTCATCCGGATTTTTAAATCTCCGTTTTCCGCGAGACAGTGGAGGTGGGACTGCTGATCGAGGGCGCCGATTGGACGAGGGAGACATCGGTCAGCAGGCAATGGGGGCGGGACATGCTGATTCAGTGTGATGATTGGAGGAGGGAGGAGCGGGTGGGAATGAGGATAGAGTGCGGTGATTGGAGGAGGGAGACGTGGCACAGACCTGCGCCTCATCCGCAGCCAGGATCGACCCCGGCCGGGTCTCCGGCGCTGTCCCGTCCCCACCCGAGTGACCCCCCCCCCACAACGGGTGGCCAGAGAGGTCGGGAGTCAGACGCGAGCTGTACCCCCAGGCCCACAGCCAGCGCAGATAAGCAGCGCTGGTGTCCCGTCAGTCCAGTCAGGGCTTGTAGCTTAACCCGGCGAGACGGGCAGAGTTGAGATGCATTTAGCGCTGGATTGAGCCTCCGAAGCCTCGCGCATGTGTGTGTGAGTGTGCGCATGCGCACGCGGCCGCCAAAAAATGGTTTCCCCCCCGTCCCCCCCGTCCCCCGGTCCCCTCCATATTTTGAAAGCGAGTTCCATGCCTGACTGCACGTACCACCAGACTTAAGAACAGTTTTTATCATCATGCCATCAGGCTTCTGAACTCATAAATGCATCATATATGTTGATTCTTTTATTTGTTATTGTCTTTTATCTACCAATGTCACTTGTATCTTATCTTTTTTTACCTTAATTTAATCCATGTAATATCATTACTGAGGTGACCCGTTGTCTTGTCAAACACATTTCATTGTACCATTGACCCTGTGTTAACCTACATATGACAAATAAAACTGAACTGAAATACATTTTGATTTAATCTCCAATTCAGGCCTAAACAATGATTTATGGTTTAGCTTAAATTCTTGTGCTGAGAACATAAATTATGTTTTTATCACTGCCATCTTCTTTAAAATATTATTTTCCAATAAAGTAAAAATGATAAGCAAGGCTACGTTTGGCCAGGCTGATTCTGCAACGCCGTCAGGATAACAGGCCTTCATGGTCAGGTCAAGATCCCCGCTTCTGCAACAACAGAGAAAATGGCACAAAACTGGCGACTCTGTATACGGAAGATAGACACCAAACACTGGGATAACTCAGAGGGACAGGCAGCATCTCTGGATAGAAGGAATGGGTGATGTTTCGGGTGGAGACCTTCCTTCAGACTCGGAGTTTCTTCAGATTTCAGATGGGTCTGAAGTCTGAAGAAACATAGAAAATAGGTACAGGAGGAGGCCATTCGGCCCTTTGAGCCAGCACCGCCATTCATTGTGATCATGGCTGATCATCCCCTATCAATAACCCGTGCCTGACTTCTCCCCATAACCCTTGCCTCCACTAACCCCTAGAGCTCTATCTAACTCTTTCTTAAATCCACCCAGTGACTTGGCCTCCACTAGCCTCTGTGGCAGGGAATTCCATAAATTCACAACTCTCTGGGTAAAAACGTTTTTTCTCACTTCAGTCTTAAATGACCTCCCCTTTATTCTAATGCCCCTGTCCCACTTAGGAAACCTGAACGGAAACCTCTGGTGACCTTGTGCCCCACCCAAGGTTTCCATGAGTCGCTGGAGGTTTTGGAAATTCGCCTGGAAAGCCGAAGCTGCAACCATTGACCAAAGATCATACAGTATCTTCGCACACACAAATACATTGCGAAGGTGGGGGCCCGGGACAGCGGAGGAGTGATGTGCGGAGGAGAGCTGGCTGAAAAAATGTTTCCTCATCGCAGTCCTAAATGGCCTACCCCTTATTCTTCAACTGTGACCCCTGGTTCTGGACTCCCCCAACATGGGGAACATTTTTCTTGCACCCGGTTAGAGGTGGACAATAAACACTGGCTTCAAGAGCGATACCTCAGGCTTAAAAAAAAATAAAAAGATCCAAGCTATAATTGAAGAGTTTGAGCACCTTTGATGTGAGATGGGCGCTGTGCTTCATATTCTCCCGCTAGGAAGCAGCTATGACAGGGACTGCGATCAAGAGTCAGGGCCCTTCAGAAGAAGAAATCCCTAGAAGAGGAATGCAAGAGTATCGTCTGAAAAAGGGTCACGACCCAAACTGGCAACTATCTATTTTCTTCCAAGATGCTGCCTGACCCGCTGAGTTATTCCAGCACTTTGTGTCTACCTTTAGTATAAACCGGCATTTGCAATTCTTTTTTTTTTCATATTCAAAGAAAAGAGTAAATGTAATCTTAATCAAGCTCCAAGAATTAGATTTTTCTTGATTATAATTGTAATTGTATTATAGTTATAATCAAGCCATCCTCAGTGAACAGATAAAGGATAAAGGATACAATATATTGTGCAAGATCAAGTCCACAATTTATTGTGCAAGATGAATTTGCCCACGTTTGGCCCCCACTCCTCTAAATCTTTGCTATCCTTGTGCCTGTCCAAATGTCATTTCAATACTGTTGTAGTACCTGCCTCTGCTAGCTCCACTGGCAGCTCGTTCCATATACCCACGACCTCTGTGTAAAAAAGGAAGCCCCTCAGATTCCTATTAAATCTTGCCTCTCAGTTCTCGGCAACATCTTTGTTTAAAATAGACTTTATTTGAGAAATAAATGGATACAATAAATAATAATAATAATAATAATAACTTTATTTGTTAAGTACCTTAAAAAACAACCAAAGCTGACCAAAGTGCTGTACAGAAAAAGAAAATAAGCAAGACATCATAAAACAGGCAGAACAACAGAACATACAGCTAACACGAGGCGCATAAATTACATACGAAAATCCAAACAATAGATTAAAATACATAAAACACGAGTACGAACCACGCAGCAAAACCAAGCAAATAAAGTCAATAAATAAGTCGACACCTCACTGGTCTACAAAGGCCACGGAGAATAGATATGTCTTCAGGAGTGACTTAAAAACAGCTAGAGAAGGGGCCTGCCTAATGTGCAGAGGCAATTCATTCCACAATCTCGGAGCCGACACAGCAAAGGCACGGTCCCCTCTGAGCTTCCGCTTAGTTTTTGGCTCCATCAGCAGTTGCTGACCATCTGACCTGAGAGAGCGGGCGGGTGTATAAGGGTGAAGAAGCTCAGATAGGAAGGGCGGGGCAAGACCATTTAGGGATTTAAAAGTAAATAAAATAATTTTAAAATGAATCCTATACTGAACAGGCAGCCAGTGGAGTGAGGCTAAAAGGTGTGAAACATGATCATGCTTTCGTGTGCCAGTCAAGAGATGAACAGCTGCATTCTGTACCATCTGGAGACGGGCGACGGAGGACCGACTAACCACCAGATACAGTGCATTGCTGTAATCCAGCCGAGTGGTAACAAAGGCGTGGATTACCGCCTCAAAGTGCTGCCTAGACAAAATCGGCTTTATCTTTGCCAGCTGCCTCAGATGGAAAAAAACAGATTTAACAACAGCCCTTACCTGACAGTCAAATCTAAGCTCAGAAATGTACAATAAATGTACAATACACTTTCCCCAAATTACAATTTTACCCCACCCCCTTCACTTATTTTGAGGGGCGTCTCTACCCCACCCAGCCCCCCACGTTCAGCAGCGGAAGGGCCCTAGATTGTCGCCCTCCCCCACAGAGCCTTGGCTTCGGCTGCACCGAGCATCAATGCATCCCACCTGCAGTCTGCAGCGGGCCAGTCGGCAACATTCTCCGATGGACATCTCGCTCTGCTGGGAGGTCAACAAAACTCAGTTCTGGGCAATGTATTATAGGTTAGACATTGTCAAGCTTGGACGGGAACAGAGAAGATTTAGAAGAATGTTGCCAGGTCTCAAGGGCCTGAGCTGTAGGGAGAGGACTGTATTGGTGATTCTCTGCCTTCTAAATTTCCATTGACTTGGGCCAACATCCAGTGAATTGGCCTCCACAGCCTTCTGTGGCAGAGAATTCCACAGATTAGCTACCCTCTGACGAAAGAAGTTCCTCTTCATCTCCTTTCTAAAGCAACGGGTTTTCTCCGAAATCTTTGGTTTCCTCCCACACTCCAAAAATGTACAGGTTTGCAGGTTAATTGGCTTGATGTAAATGTAAAAGAATTGTCTCTTATGTCGCAGTAGATTATTATATCGTTCAAGAGATTGCTCCGTTATCTCTCTAGCCACTCTGGAGAGCACATGGCTTTAGGAGTATGTTGTTTCTGTACGCATGCCAGCTTCTCCACATCCTTCAGCTCAAAGCTTGTCAAAGAAAAATCTTCATAACAGAATCTTTTGATTAATAGCTTCTTTATTGTTGAAGAAAAACAGTAAGATATTCATCCGTCCGGCTTCTTTGCTCGTACATTTTAAACTTCGTCAAACTTCATCTTATAGCTCAGAAACGTCAGTAACCTTTCCATGGTCAAAAGATATAACTTCCGCCACAGTCCTCCGAACTAAACTAACGAGAAAACAGCTTCTGCGCAAGTAGCCAGCAGCAAACGCGCCACTGATCACGTAATAAATCCCACCCACATAATTCCGGGCAGGCTAAAATTTAAAGACAAAAGCCATAATTAATGACACACAGAATAAAGCCAAATGGCCACTACATTGGGTATGTGTAGGGTAGTGTTAACACTGGTCGTAAGGCAGTGGAGGACAATTCTCTGGATGCTTTCAAGAGAGAGTAATGCCCCTGTCCCACTTAGGAAACCTGAACGGAAACCTCTGGCGACCTTGCCCTCGACCCAAGGTTTTCATAAGGTCGCCGGAGATTTTGGTCACTCTCCCTAATGGTCGTAAGTGGTTTCCGCATGGTCGAGGCTTCTTCTAGGTTGCTTCGATTGTTTTAACATAATCAAAACCAGCCTCGACTAAAAATAGGTTGCCGTTTGGTCGAAGCCAGTGGAGTGGGGTCGCTATTTACTTACAGGCAGTCGAAGGCCATCTCCTTCGCAATCAAAACCGGCCATTTTGATTGGCTCATTGGAGTTTCACGACCTAGAAGACCCACCGGAAGGTAAAATGCCCGCTAAACTTTATTAAACTTCTTAAAACTGTCTCCACTCCTTCTTCCCCCCCTTCTCTCCCCTTCTCCCCACTTCTCTCCCCCTTCTCTCTCCCCCTTCTCCCTCCCCTTCTCTCTCCCCTTCTCTCTCCCCTTCTCCTCCCCCTCCCCACCCCTCCCCTCTGCGCTCTCTAAAGGACTTACCGTGCTCTGTGGCAGCCATTTACCTTCCTCTTCATCGCGCAGACAGTGCTCCTCCGCTCTCCATGGGCCCCACCATCGCAATGAGTTTGTATGTGTGTGTGTCAGTGTGTGCGCGGTCGGTAGCAAAGATCCTATAGGACCTTTGGTTGGTAGATGCAGCTCACGCTTGGTCGATCCAGGTCGAGGCTTTCCAGGCAAGTGACCAAAACCTCCGGCGACCTCATGAAAACCTTGGGTCGCGGGCAAGGTCACCAGAGGTTACCGTTCAGGTTTCCAAAGTGGGACAGGGGCATTAGATAGAGCTCTTAAAGATAGCGGACTCAAGGGAAATGAGAAGGCAAGAACGGGGTACTGATTGTTGATGATCAGCAATGATATCAGTGAATGGCGGTGCTGGCGATGGGCCGAATGGCCTACTCCTGCACCTATTGGCTATTGTCTACTGTCTAATGCAGTGGTCTGATGTGCCTGGTTCCAGGCTGAATCTCTAAACTAAACTACATTAAAAATCACTATGTATCATTCTCCAGAGGTGCAGCCTGACCCGCTGAGCAACTCCGGCACTTTGCATCTTTCCATGACATCCCATTTCCTCCTCGCTGTGTCCAGAATTGAAGATGTCAGCAGACAAAGACATTAGAATTCCATCCTCTCCAGTCATAATAGCTGAACCCCAGGTAGTGATATTATTGCGCGATGTTGATGCCTGCGAGTGCCTTACAGGAGCACCAAACCTTCTATTTATTACTGCATCCAGCAGTCACACCACTCAGAAAAGTAATGTCAGTACGAACCACTTTGTTTCTGACAAGTTAACCCATGAGGTATTGTGTAATTTTAAACAATCTTTTAGAGTCATAGTCATAGAGTGATACAGCGTTTAAACAGGCCCTTCGGCCCAAATTGCCCATACACAATGGTCCCAGCTACACTAGTCCCACCTGCCTGCGTTTGGTCCATATCCCTCCAAACATGTCCTTTCCATGTGACTGTCTAACTGTTTCTTAAATAATGGGATGGTCCCAGCCTCAACTACATCCTCTGGCAGCTCGTTCCAAATGCCCACCACCCCTTGTATAAAAAAATTACCCCTCAGATGGCCTTCGATTCCCCAACTCTGGCCAACTTCAGACTCTCTGCATCTACGTGATCTATTTCTCTCACGATTTTATACACCTCTATAAGATCACCCCTCATCCTCCTGCGAAAAGTGTCCCAGCCTACTCAAACTCTCCCTATAGTTCGGAACCTCCAGTCCTGGCAACATCCTCGTTAATCTTCTCGGTACCCTTTGCAGCTTAACACCATCTTTCCTATAAATGAAATTTCTTGCATTTTGAGAAACTGCTGGGGATTAGAGGAGAGATAAGGGAAACCTGCAACATTTATAGTAAAGTGTGTCATGGAGATCTAACTATAAGTAAATCTTGCATTCCTCCCTCTCGCCATCCGTCCCCCACCCAAGTCATACTAGCCTCAAAGTCGAGGAGGCTGGGACTATTCCTTGGAACGCAGGTGGATGAGGGGTGATCTTATAGAGGTGTATAAGAACATGAGATGAATAGATCGGGTAGACGCACAGAGCCTCTTCCCCAGAGTAAGTGAATTCAGGGCCAGAGGACATAGGTTTAAGGTGAAGGGGAAAACGTTTAATATGAATCTGAGGGGTAACTTTTTCACACAAAGGGTGGTGGGTGTATGGAACAAACTGCCAGAGGGAGTGGTTGGGGCAGGGACTATCCTAACATTTTAAGAAACAGTTAGACAGGTGCATGGATAGGTCAGGTTTGGAGGGATATGGACCAAATGCGGGCAGGTGGGACTAGTGGCCGGTTTGGGCGGTGGGCCGAAGGGCCTGTTTTCACACTACATCACTCTATGTCTCTATGGCGTAAAGTTGTCTTGTTGAGTCTCATTGTCTGTAACTTCACCCAGCCCACAGCTAACAAAGGTCTGCTTCTTTTATGATCGTTACTTTTTTTGCATATCTTTAATTTCCTTTTTCCCCTGAATCTCAGTCTGAAGAAAGGTCCCGACCTGAAACGTTGCCTATTCCTTATCTCCAGAGATGCTGTCTGACTTGCTGAGTTACTCCAGATTTTCGTGTCTATCTTCTTGCCGTAGAGCGATCCATTGATGGTGAAAATTTGCCGTGAAACGACATTCTTGTGTCCCTTGAGTTTGTTTAATCAAAGGACCATTGAGCCATGTATAGCACTCACATAGACCATCCATAATGAATGACGCACAACTCACACAGGACACCTACAGTCAGAGCCCATAATGTTATTGTAAAAGGGCATTACATTTTAATCAGGCCTTACAATTTTAAAAGGCAAAAATAAATATAGATATATTTATATATATTTATATTTGCCCTTCAAAAATCTAAAGTGTATTGTGTCTATGTTTCATTTTTTAGTGTAGTTTAGAGATACAGTGCGGAAACAAGTCCTTTCTGCCCCCAGGATCCGTGCCGACCAACAATCCCCGCACATTAACACTACCGTACACCCACTAGGGACAATTTTTACATTTACCAAGCCAATTAACCGACATACCTGCACGTCTTTGGAGTGTGGGAGGAAACCGAAGATCTTGGAGAAAACCCACGCAGGTAATTCAGCAGTTCAGGCAGCTTCTCTGGAGAAAATATGTAGGTGACATTTTGGGTTGGGAGCCTCCTTCAGACTGATTGGTGGAGGGAGAAAGCTTGAAGAGAGTTGGGGGTGGGATAGATCCTGGCAAGTCGAATATGAGGCAAGCCATAGCCTCACAGTTAAAGGGCTCATCTTTTGGAAAGGTGAGGAGGAACTTCTTTACTCAGAGGGTAGTTAATCTGTGGAACTCATTGCCACAGAGGGCTGTGGAGGCCAAGTCCGTGGATATTTTTAAGGCAGAGAAAGACATGTTCTTGATTGGAATGAGTCTCTGGCGCTGTAAGACAGCAACATTGGGCCACTGTGCAGCCCTCAAAACCAATTGGCCCAGTATAAATGTACAATTGTCCCTAGTGTGTGCAGGATAGTATTGGTGTATAGGGATCACTGGTCAGTGTGGACACGGTGGGCCAAAGGGCCTGTTTCCACACTGTATCTATAAACTAAACTAAACTATACTATACTAAGCTACTGTCTCGTTACCACTGGAGACCAGGGCACAATCTTGACCTTGACTCTGGACTGCGTTGAGTTTGCACATTGACACTGTGACATCTTAAGTTTCTTTCGGGTGCTCTGGTTTCCTCACACAATCGTCTGGGTTGGTAAGTCTATTGGTCGCTGTAAATTGCTGCCCATGCCCCTGAATTGGGGAATAAAAAGTGAAATTAATGTAAGATTAGTGTAATTGGGTGGTAGGTAAACATAGAAACATAGAAAATAGGTGCAGGAGTAGCTTCGAGCCTGCACCGCCATTCAATCAATAGGTAGTCAGTGAAAGGCCTGATTCTGTGCTATATCTTGTGCGTACGGGCGGCATGGTGGCGCAGCGGTAGTTGCTGCCACACAGCACCAGCGACCCGGGTTCAATCCTGACTACGGGTGCTGTCTATACGTAGTTTGTACGTTCTCCCCGTGACCTGCATGGGTTTTCTCCAAGATCTCTGGTTTCCTCCCATACTCCACAGAAGTAGCTTTGTAGGTTAATAGGTTTCAGTAAAGATTGTGAACTGTCCCTAGTGTGCAGGATAGCGCTAGCGTGTGAGTGTCGCTGGTCGGCGCAGACTCGGTGGGCTGAAGGGCCTGTTTCCGTGCTGTATCTCTAAATTGAACTAAAAATTGGACCTAAGTTTCAAATTAATATATTTATGTATGGCATATCTGATCTGATTGGAGAGCATGCAAAACAAAGCTTTCTACTGTACTTCGTTACAACTGACAATCACAAACCTAAACCTGTCCATTTCCCTCCATAAATGTGCGGACATCGCTAGTCAGCGCGGACCCGATGGGTTGAAGGGCCTGTTTCTGCGCTGTCATTGTCATAGAATCATAGAGTGATACAGCGTGGAAATAGGCCCTTCAGCCCAACTTGCCCATACCGACCGACATGTCCCAGCTACACTAGTCCCATCTGCCCGCTGTATCTCTCAACTAAACTAAACTAAACTAAACTAAACTAAACTAAACTAAACTAAACTAAACTAAACTAAACTTAACTAAAATTAACTAAACTAAACTAAACGCTGCCTGACCCATTGTGTTCACGGAGCTTGTTTTTTGTTCAAGTTATTGTTCCATCCTGAGCTCAATCTATTCGTATCCCATTGAGTTCTGCAAATGCAATTTTGAACTGAATAATGTATTGCTCTTTGGAATTTTAAAGAGCCGGCTTAGTAACTCAATTCAATCTTTCTTCAACTCTGTCACTGCGATTTTATTATTTGAAGTCTTTGATTGATCCATTTTCACATTGTCTGTCTGTCTGTCTGTCTCTGTCTGTCTGTCTGTCGTCTGCAGCGTTTGGCGCGGTAGGCCATGGTAGTGGTAGGCCATGGCAGCGCTCCCCCCTCCACCGGCCCCCAACTGGCCCCGCCTGAAGCCGTCCCCCTCCCCCGGCTGCAGAACGCAACAAGGGACGCAACGTGAAAGAATGAACTGAATAAATCTCATCTTTAAATTGTTGTTATATTTTAAGTTATTCACAATTTAAGCTTTAATAAATCCTTTTTCCACCAGCCGTGCCTGTCAGTTGTGCCTGCTCAGTGATATCTGCGTGTTGTATGTCACAATGTGAACCCAATGGGCAGGAATGGCTTCGCCACCAGAGAGCAGCGATGAGTGGATGGGGAGGGTTGAGGGGGGATGCAGTGAGTGCAGGACGCTCCCCCCCCACCCCTACTGGCCCCCCGACAAAGAAGGGTCTCGAGCCGAAAAGTCACGCATTCTTTCTCTCCAAAGATGCCGCCTGTCCCGCTGAGTTACTCCAGCATTTTCTGTCTAACTTTGGTTTAAACCAGCATCTACAGATCCTTATTTCATGATCTATACAGTCACAGAGAATCATAGAGCGATAAAGGGAAACAGGCCCTTCGGCCCAACTCGCCCACACCGGCCCGACAACGTCCCAGCTGCACTAATCCCACCTGCCTGCTCTTGGGCCATATCCCTCCAAACCCAGTCCTATCCATGTACCCGTCTAACTGTTTCTTAAACGATGGGATAGTCCCAGCCTCAAAAACCTCCTCTGGCAGCTTGTTCCATACACCCACCATCCTTTGTGTGAAAAAGTTACCGCTCAGATTCGTATTAAATCTGTTCCCCTTCACCTTGAACCTGTGTCCTCTGGTCCTCGATTCTCTACTCTGGGCAAAAGACTCTGTGCCTCTACCCGATTCATTCCTCTCATGATTTTGTATACCACTATAAGATCACCCCTTATCCTCCTGCACTCCATGGAATAGAGACCCAGCCTACTCAACCTCTCCTTGTAGCTCAAACCCTCTAGTCCTGGCAACATCCTTGTAAATCTTTTCTGAACCCTTTCAAGCTTGACAATATCTTTCCTATAACATGGTGCCCAGAACTCCATTTGTAGTTTAGTTTAAAATGGAAGATAGACACAAAAAACTGGAGTAACTCAGTGGGTCAGGTAGCATCTTTGGCACATTGAGTCAGCTATGCCACAATGCCACACGTTCTTTGCTCTGTAGTTAAGTAGTTTGGGTCTTTAACTATACATTTCTCTAGTACCCTCACTCTTTTCCCTTGCTGGGATATTGGCATTGCTTACAAGGTTAATATTTATCACCCAATATAACATTTAATATGGTCATAAGGTCATAAGTTCATAAGTGATAGGAGCAGAATTAGGCCATTCGGTCCATCAAGTCTACTCCGCCATTCAATTATGGCTGATCTATCTCTCCCTCCTAACCCCATCCTCCTGCCTTCTCCCCATAAGCCCTGACACCCATACTAATCAAGAATCTATCTATCTCTGCCTTAAAAATATCCCCTGACTTGGCCTCCATAGCCTTCTGTGGCAACGAATTCCAAAGATTCACCACCCTCTGACTAAAGAAATTTCTCCTCATCTCCTTCCTAAAGGAACGTACTTTTATTCTCAAGCTATGACCTCTGGTCCTGGACTCTTCCACTAGTGGAAACATCTTCTCACATCAACTGTGTCCAGGCCTTTCACTATTCGGTAAGTTTCAATATGGCTGCAATTAAAGCAGGGATTTTTCTCAGTCTCAAGGGCACTTTCTTTATGCACTTAATGAACATCAGACTGGGAAATCCAAGAGTATTCTGACAATATTTGCCAGATGGAGCAGAAACCTATTTAGAAAACCTTGCATCCATAATGCAGGGAGCTGCTCTCTGAGATGCAAAGTGCTTGTTCAAGTCCCTTGCCATAAAAATCCACGGGTTCCTGCTTCGGTGAGATGGAAATAAGGACCTATGATGGAAGTTTGCAACCAAGTCTACAGATGACTCCATCTTCTCCCCAGATACACCAAGTCATCCCAATGCAGCAATTACAAAATGATATGCAGGGGAATCTTCTCCTAGAGTCATACAATCATAAAGTTATACAGCTTCAGTTTAGTTTCTCAACACGAGGACCAGTGAAAAGCTTTCTTTGTACAGCTTTTGTTAGTTATACAGCAGGGAAATAGGGCCTACAGTGCACCTTGTCAATGCTGACCATCTATCTATAGATTATTTTAGATTAGTGTAGAGATACAGAGTGGAAATAGCCCCTTCGGCCCACTGTGTCCGCACCGACCATCGATCCCAACACACCAACACTATCCTACACTAGGGACAATTTACATTTATACCAATACCAAGTGTGGGAGGAAAGCGAAGATCAAGCGAGAATACTCAAGCGGTTGCGGGGAGAACGTGCAAACTCCATACAGACAGCACCCGTAGTCTGGATCGAACCCAGGTCTCTGGTGCTATAGGCATTGTAAGGCAGTAAATCTACCGCTGCTCCAGCGTGCCTTCTATGCCTTAGCGAATAAAGTGTTCATCTAAATGGTTCTGACACATAAGACTCGGCCTCCACCACTCATTCGGGCAGTACGCTTCAAACATCCTCTAAAAGAGTTCTTCTTGAATCATAGGGTCATATGGTCATGTGATAGGAGTAGAATCGTGTCTATTCGGCTGATTGTGAATGCAGCCCAGACCATCACATGAACCAACCCCTCTTCCACTGACTCCATTTACACCTCACGCTGCCTCAGCAAGGCCAGCAGCATCATCAATGATGGGTCACACCCTGTCCACTCTCTCTTCTCCCCTCTCCCATTGGGCAAACAGTATAGAAGTGTGTAAATGCACACCTCCAGGTTCAGGGCCAGTTTCTTCCTAGCTGTTATCGGGCAATTGAATCATCTTACAACAACTAGAGAGAGCTAATATCTACCTTGCTGGTGACCGTAGGACTACCTTTGATCTGACTTTACTGGGTTTGCCTTGCGCTAAACGTTATTCTCGTATCATGTATTGTCTTTGCTGACTTGATAGCACGCAACAAAAATTTGTCCTTGTACCTTGATAAACTAAACTGAACTGTTCCTTCTACCCATATTAGTCCTCTTAAAATACATCAGATCATAGTTATCAGGATTAAATTCTATTTGATGTTGCTCTGGCCATGTTGCAAACTGTTCAGTTTCATCTTGTAGCCTTTCTATCTTACTATCCTCCTCACAAATAACAATGCCAGATATTTGTGTCCATTATCAAACTAACTCCCAGATTAAATATGTCTCCATAATTCATCAAGTTTAGAAAAGCACCTCCACCCACCATTACTAGTTTCCTGGTGTTTTGGTCCCTTAATAGAAGGTGCGGCACGGTGGTGCTGCGATAGAGTTGTTGCCTCACAGCGCCAGAGACCCGGGTTCGATCCTGACTACGGGTGCAGTCTGTACAGAGTTTGTACGTTCTCCCCGTGACCGTCTTAGATTTTTCCGAGATCGTCGGTTTCCTCCCACACTCCAAAGACGTACAACTTTGTAGGTTAAATGGCTTGGTATAAAAGTAGCATTGTCATTAGTGTGTGTAGGGTAGTGTTTGTGTGAAGGGATTGCTGGTCTGTGCAGACTTAGTGGGCTGAAGGGCCTGTTTCCGTGCTGTTTCACGAATCTACTCCTCATCTCCTACCTAAGGGAACATCCTTTCATTCGTGGAAACATCCTCTCATGTCGACTGTATCCAGGCCTTTCACTATTCGTTAAGGTTCAAAATGCCTGCAATAAAAGCAAGTTTTTTTCCCCAGTCTTTGCAGTTTCAAGGGCACTTTCTTTATGCACTTAATGAACATCAGGATGGGAAATCCTAGAGTATTCTGACAATATCTGCCAGACGGAGCAGAAACCTATTTAGAAAACCTTGCATCCATAATGCAGAGAGCTGTTCTCTGAGATGCAAAGTGCTTGTTCATGTCGTTTGCCATAAAAATCCCCAGGTTCATGCTAAAGATAAGGTTCGGTGAGATGGAAATAAGGACCTATGATGGAAGTTTGCAACCAAGTCTACAGATGACTCCATCTTCTCCCCAGATACACCAAGGTGGCCCAATGCAGCAATTACAAAATGATATGCAGGGGAATGTTCTCCTAGAGTCATAGAATCATAAAGTTATACAGCTTCAGTTTAATTTGCTGTCATGTGAACAGTGAAAAGCTTTTGCTGTACAGATTTTGTTATACAGCAGGGAAATAGGGCCTACAGTGCACCTTGTCAATGCTGATCATCTATCTATAGATTATTTTAGTTTAGTTTATAGATACAGAGTGGAAACAGCCTCTTCGGCCCACTGAGTCCGCACCGACCATCGATCCCCACATACCAACACTATACTACACTAGGGACAATTTACATTTATACCAATTCCAAGTGTGGGAGGAAACCGAAGATCTTGTAGAATACCAAAGCGGTTGCGGGGAGAACATGCTGCTGCTGCTGCTGCTGCTGCTGCTGATGCCGATTCGGAGGCTGCAACTGCGGGTCTGCGGACGGCGGCACCGGGAGCCCGCGGGTCCCTGGAGGGAGACCGCTTTTCAGGGCTCCTGCAACGGCGACTTCTCCCGCCTGAGTACCGGGGTCGAAGAGCTCCTGGAGCGGGGCCTAACATCACCGCCCCGCGCGGCTTGGAATGGTCGCGGGACTCTGCGAGCGCACGCCGGGGTCTCTAACACCAAGACCCGGTGTGCGACCTCGCACCACCCGGCGTGGCTTTAATGGCCGCGGGACAATTGCCATCGCCAGCCGGGGGCTTTGACTTTGACTCTGACATCGGGGGGGGGAGAGTGCAGTGGAGAGATAAGTTTTTTTTGGCCTTCCATCACAGCAATGTGATGGATGTTTATGTAAAATGTAAATTGTGTTGTGTCTGGGGTCTATTTGTTTGTAATGTATGGCTGCAGAAATGGCATTTCGTTGTCATTTGGACCTCAAGGGGTCCAAATGACAATTAAATGGTATTGTATTGTATTGTATGCTAACTCCATACAGACAGCACCCGTAGTCGGGATCGAACCCAGGTCTCCGGTGCTATAAGCATTGTAAGGCAGCAAGTCTACCACTGCTCCAGCGTGCCTTCTATGCCTTAGCGAATTAAGTGTTCATCTAAATGGTTCTTAGACACATAAGACTCAGCCTCCACCATTCATTCAGGCTGTACGTTTCAAACACCCTCTGCTCTCTGGCTAAAATAGCTCTTCTTGGATTATAAGGTCATAAGGTCATAGAAACATAGAAACATAGAAAATAGGTGCAGGAGTAGGCCATTCGGCCCTTCGAGCCTGCACCGCCATTCAATATGATCATGTCTGATCATCCAACCCAGTATCCTGTACCTGCCTTCTCTGCATACCCCCTGATCCCTTTAGCCACAAGGGCCACATCTAACTCCCTCTTAAATATAGCCAATGAACTGGCCTCAACTACCTTCTGTGGCAGAGAGTTCCAGAGATTCACCACTCTCTGTGTGAAATCATGTGTTAGGAGCGGAATTAGGCCTATTCGGCGAATTGTGGACGCAGCTGAGACCATCACACTAACCAAACTTCCTTCCACTGACTCCATTTGCACCTCACGCTGCCTCGGCTAGCCCAGCAGCATAATCAAAGACGGGTCGCACCCTGGCCACTCCCTCTTCTCCCCACTCCCATCAGGCAATGGTAGAGAAATGTGTAATCCCAACACGTCACCAATTATTTTTCTCTAGAGATGCTGCCTGACCCGCTGAGTTGCTCCAGCACTTTGTGTCTACTGTATCTTCGGAATTTACCAGAATGCAGCCTGGATTAGTTATAAGAAGAGAATGGACAGACTTGATTGTTTTCTCCGGAATATTGAAGGTTGAAGGTTGGCCTGGTAGAAGTGTATAAAATATTGAGAGGCATAGGGAAGATAGACAGTCAGATCCTTTTCCCCAGAGTGGAAATGGCAAGGGTCAGAGGGAACATGTGAGAGGGCTATGGTTTAATGGAGATGTGCAGGCCAATGTTACATAGAAACATAGAAACATAGAAATTAGGTGCAGGAGTAGGCCATTCGGCCCTTCGAGCCTGCACCGCCATTCAATATGATCATGGCTGATCATCCAACTCAGTATCCTGTACCTGCCTTCTCTCCATACCCTCTGATCCCCTAGCCACAAGGGCCACATCTAACTCCCTCTTAAATATAGCCAATGAACTGGCCTCGACTACCCTCTGTGGCAGAGAGTTCCAGAGATTCACCACTCTCTGTGTGAAAAAAGTTCTTCTCATCTCAGTTTTAAAGGATTTCCCCCTTATCCTTAAGCTGTGACCCCTTGTCCGGAGTTCTACCCTTAGAGTGGAGGTGGCCTGGAACGCTCTGTCAGGGGTAATGGTGGAGCAGATACAATAATGGCATTTAGGTGGCTTTTGGATAGGCTCATGGATATGCAGGGAATAGAGGGATGTGGATTACATGAAGACAGTTTACATGGAACATGGGCAGCATGGTAACGGTAGAGTTACTGCCTCACAGCGCCAGAGACCCAGTTTTGATCCTAACTATGAGTGCTCTCTGTACGGAGTTTGTACGTTCTCCCCAGGACCGCGTGGGCCCTCGTGAACCTTGGTTACTTGTGTTATAAGGCAGTAGCTCTACCGCTGAGCCACAATGCCACCCTCTTTTAAATCTATGTTTCCATTTCCCCCGAGATTTATTGTAAGGTACAATTTACACTTATTAGTGCAGTGATAGAGTAGCTTTTATTACAGAGGGTCTGGATGTAAGATATACTGTGTCTGCGTAATATCGACCATGACATTTCTACTCTAATTAATGAGCATGATCTCATAAACAGAATATTGATAATAGCCAGGTAATTTGTTTTCCGCAATGTTAAGATAATACCTTTCTTTCCAGCCTCTAGGACAATGAGATGAATGTGCCTGCATTATGTTGTCACAACAAGCTCAATCTAATTCAGCAAGATCTCACAACAGCAAAATTATAATACGCAGGTAATTTCCATTCAGCGACATGGAATGTTATCCAGACATGGGAGCAACTCATTCATCAGCCATGATTATATTGAATGGATGTGTAGGCTCGAAGGGCCGAATGGCGTACTCCTGCACCTATTTAAAAAAAAAAAAAAAAAAAAAAAACTTATCGATTTAAAACGTGCCTTTGGGGTCTTCTCCTGTTCGGTTCAATATAACGGGCAAACATTCAGTTCACTTCAGTTTTGCTTATTGTCACGCGTGCCGAGGTACAGTGAAAAGCTATTGTTGCTTTCTAACCAGTCACCGGAAAGACAATACATGACTACATGACTACATGACTACAATCAAGCCGCTTTCAGTGTACAGATACATCAATCAATCAAGCAATCAATCAGATTTATTCATCACATACACAATAAAGTGCAGTGAAATGAATTTGCCAGCAGCGGTACAATCAAAAAAGAACACACAATAGACAACAACATTTAACGCAAACATCCACCACAGCATTCTTCACTGTGGTGGAAGGCACAAAGTACAGTCAGTCCTCCTCCATTGTTCATGATAAGGGAATAACGTTTAGTGCAAGGTAAAGCCAGTAAAGTACGTTCAAGGATAGTCCAAGGGTCACCAATGAGGTAGATAGTAGTCCAGGGTTGCTCTCTAGTTGTGGTAGGATGATTCAGTTGCCAGATAACAGCTGGGATGAAACTGTCGCTGAGTCTGGAGGTGTGCATTTTCACACTTCTATACCTTTTGCCCAATGGGAAAGGGGAGAGCAGGGAGTGGCCAGGGTGTGACTCATTTTTGATTATGCTGCTGACCTTGCCGAGGCAGTGTGAGGTGTAAATTATGTCAATGGAAGGGAGGCTGGTTAAAACTACAAACTCTGGCACTGTAAGGCAACAACTCTACCGCTGCATCAATGTGCCATCCTTCTAAACTCCTGTGAGTACAGACCCAGAGCCATCAAAACGCTCCTCATATGTTAACACAATCAATAAGGCCACGTCTATGGATATTTTTAAGAATGACAGATTCTTGATTAGTACGGGTGTCAGGGGTTATGGGGAGAAAGCAGGAGAATGGGGTTAGGAGGGAGAGATAGATCAGCCATGATTGAATGGCGGAATAGACTTGATGGACCGAATCGCCCAGTTCTATGTTTATCACGTACGACCTTATGACCTTATGATCCAAGGAAGAACTCTTTTAGCCAGAGAGTAGAGAAATGATGGGAGGTGTGGGCAAGTTAGGCCGAAGGGCCTGTTTCCACGTTGTGTGATTCTATGCCTCTATAACTCTCCAAAGTAGTTAAGGCAAGAACAATAACAGCATTTAAAAGGCATTTGGAAAGGTACATAGATAGGAACGTTTTAGAGGGATTTGTGTCTGCTGCATATAAATGTAGACTAGCTAGGATCATTCTCATCATCATTTTATTCTGAGGGTAAGCCCTCTGGCCCTTACACCCACCACATGGAAATATCCTCACCATTCCATCTAGACCTGACATATCAGGGTCCTGGTGAGACCACTCCTGGAGTATTGTGTGCAGTTTTGGTCTCCTAATTTGAGGAAGGACATTCTTGCTATTGAGGTGGTTGCAGCATAGGTTCACGAGGTTAATTCCCAGGAAGGCAGAACTGTCATATGATGAAAGAATGGAGCGACTTGGCTTGTATTCACTGGAATTTAGAAGGTTGAGAGGGGCTCTTACAGAAACATATACTGTAAAATTATTAAGGGATTGGACACGCTAGATGCAGGAAAATGTTCACGATGTTGGGGGAGTTCAGAACCAGGGGCCACAGTTTAAGAATAAGGGGTAGGCCATTTGGAACTGAGATGAGGAAAACAAAATTCACACAGAGAGTTGTGAATTTGTGGAATTCTCTGCCTCAGAAGGCAGTGGAGGCTAATTCACTGGATGCATTCAAAAGGGAGTTAGATAATAATAATAATACTACATTTTATTTGCGGGCGCCTTTCAAAGTCCCAAGGACACCTTACAGAAATTAACAAAAGAGAAAAAATATATCAATAAATAATAAGGACATCACCAATACACAAATTAAAGACAGAAATCGCTCCAAAGACAAAAAATCAAAAACACAATGTGAAGAGAGAGCAGCGGCAGCTAAACCGCGCCAGCGTCCACTTTCCCTTCCGACAGCCATCTTGGACACAGACTAACATATTAACTTACGCACAAAAAAATCATCCCCCCACAATGGTTACCACTGTGGGGGAAGGCATAATGTCCAGTCCCCATCCCCAGTTCTCCCAAAGTCAGGACTATTGAGGCCACTGCTATTGCCTTTACGGAGGCCCGATGTTCCTGGCCATTCTGGCCGGGTGGTGTTGCCCCGGCGTCGAGAAAGTCCTCTCAGCGGCTGGGCCACCTGGAACGGCCGCTTCCTAACTGGGGACCGCGGCTTCCGAAGCCGACGAGGCCGTGCCGGTTTGGAGCTCCCAGGCTCCCGATGGTAGAGTCGGCGCCGCCCGCTCCGCTCCTCAGACCCGCAGCCCGGAGGTGTTGATCTCGGCGGTCACAGCTCACCAGAGCTCCAGCGCGTCAATCCAGTGCGGCGACCCAGGCAAGGCATCACCCGCTCCGCTCCGCGATAGCGCTCCAGCGCTGTGCCGCCACCGAAGCCGAGGTGCTGGGCGGTCCCCGCCAGGAAACAGCGCTCCACGCCCGCTGGTAGGCCACGAGGACGGGTCGACGGGACAGCCTGGAGAAAAAGCTGCCTCACCGACCAGGTAGGGACCTAGAAATATAGTTACCCCCTACCCCCCTCTTAGGGCTAGCGGAATCAAGGGACATGGGGAGAAGGCAGGAACAGGGTACTGATTGTTCCTGCCATGATCACATGGAATGGCGGTGCTGGCTCGAATAGCCGAATGGCCTACTCCTAAACCTATTGTCTATGTATCTATGTATCTATGTATCTAAAGGGTAGGAAAGAACTGCAGATGCTGGTTTACACAAAATGCTGGAGTAACTCAGCGGGTCAGGCAGCATCTCTGGAGAGAAGAAATGGGTGACATTTTGGGTCGAGACCCTTCATCAGGGTCATAAGAAGGGTCTCGACCCGTGACAGATAGAGATGCTATCTGTCCCGCTGAGTTACTCCAGCATATTGTGTCTATCTACTGACCTATTTAGACCTGGCCTTTCAGGCTGGCTGATGCAAATAAATATTCGCACAACACTATCAATTGTTGCAGTGGAATTTGACATTGAAAATGCATTAAGTCCCTTTCATTTTCATAAACTGTTGACGGCGACATTGAACATAGAGCATTCTCCTGATTTATTGATTCACTGTTCAGTATTCACTAACCTCATCATCTTTTTTTCTTGTTAAGGTGACACCCTCCAAACTGTGCCAACTCTTTACACGCTCTTCACAGAGGATCCCATTTTCCCAACTTCACAAGTTTGCAGATGACACAAAAGTGTCTTGATTAATACGGGTGTCAGAAGTTACGCGTGTCAGAGGTTATTGGGGTTTTGGAGATATAGATCAGCCATGATTGAATGGCAGAGTAGACTTGATTTTCTGAATGTCCTAATTCTACTCCTATTCCTTATGACATTATGACCTACTCACCTAAAATTGTAGCAGGATCTGATCAGTTCGTCAGCTGTGCTGAGGAATGGTTGATGGAATTTAAAGCAGAGAAATATGAGGCGTTGCATTCACAAATTCACAAGTTATAGTAGTAAAATTAGGCCATTAGACCCATTGAGTGCCATTCAATTATGGCTGATCTCTGCCACTTAATCCCATTTTCCTGCCTTCTCCCTATAACCCTTGACACATGTTCTAATCAAGAATTTGTCTATCTCTGCCTTGAAAATATCTACTAACTTGGACTCCACAGCCCTCTGTGGCAATAAGTGCCACAGATTAACTACCCTCTGACTAAAGAAGTTCCTCCTCACCTCCTTTCGAAAAGACTGTCCTTTAATTCAGAAGATATGACCTCTGGTCCTAGACTCTCCCACCAGTGGAAACATCTTTTTCACATCCACTCTATCTAGGCCTTTCATTATTCTGCAAGGTTCAATGAGGTCCCCCTCAACCTTCTAAATACCAGTGACTACAGTCCCATTGATGTCAAATGCTGATCGTATGCTAACCCACTCATATCTGGAATCATTCTTGTAATTTTGCATTTGCAATTCTTGCATTTTGGGAGTTGTGACACTGTGCCACTGTGCCACCCTGATCATCATATACATACTGGCATCCCTGGTGGTTCCCGGTTACTGAAAATGGCCAGGAAAATGTTGAGAAATAATTTTGCAATGTTACATGTGAAATGGTTGACGTGATCTTCAGGTCAGTTCTTTCCATTCACCGGCAGGTTGGATGACTAGAAATGAGTACAAGTGTCAAGACAATTGATTATATATTCGTGCGGCATGGTGGCGCAGCAACAGAGTTGCTGCCTTACAGCGCCAGAGACCCAGGTTCGATCCCGACTACGGGTGCTGCCCTTATGGAGTTTGCACGTTCTCCCTGTGACCTGCGTGGGACTTCTCCGAGATTTTCCTCCCACACTCCAAAGACATCCAGGTTTGCAGGTTAATTGGCTTGGTATGAATGTAAAATCATCCCTATTGTGTGTAGAGTAGAGTTGGGATGCGGGGATCGCTAGTCAGCCAGTGGTCCGAAGAGTCTGTTTCCGCACTGCATCTCTAAACTAAAATAAATTAGACAGGATGGAAAGGCAATGGGTAGAAATGAAAACAATCTTTCAAACTTGAAAGCATTGTCACCAAAAGATGTGAGGACATAATGCACCTGCATTTAGAAGCAAACATCTCTATTGCGATTGGGGAAAGTTGAAAAAGCAGTAATTTCATCAGACCGCAAGGATTCGTAAGTGTTCTACTCAAGTGTCCCAGAACTTTCATGAAAATGTCACTTCGGTAAAAGGTTGCTAAAGGTTTTTGTGGAAATGTCAGGGAATGATTCATCTATCGGTAACAATTCACTGATTCTTCAAAAATATCATAAGGGGAACTTCTGAGAACATTGAACACAGAACAGTACTGCACAAGAACACAATGTCTGTGCCGAACACATTGCTAAGACCTATTATAGAGAATAGACAATAGACAGTTGGTGCTGGAGCTGGCCATTCGGCCCTTCGAGCCAGCATCGCCATTCACTGTGACCATGGCTGACCATCCACAATCAGCACCCCATTCCTGCCTTCCCCCCATATCCTTTGACTCTGCTATCTTTATCTAACTGTCTTGAAAGCATCCAGAGGATCAGCCTCCAGTGCCTTCTAAGACAGAGAATTCCACAGATTCACAACCCTCTGGGTGAAATAGTTTTTCCTCATCTCTGTTCTAAATGGCCTATCCCTTATTCTTAAACTGTGGCCCCTGGTTCTGGACTCCCCCAACATCAGGAACTTGTTTCCTGCCTTTAGCGTGTCCAATCCCTTAATAATCTTATATGTTTCAATAAAATCCCCTCTCACCTTTCTAAATTCCAGAGTATACAAGCCCAGCCACTCCATTCTGTCAACATATACAATCCCGCCATCCCGGGGAAATAAGCTTGTGAACCTACCCTGCATTCCCTCAATAGCAAGAATGTTCGTCCTCAAATTAGGACATCAAAACTGCACACAATACTCCTGGTGTGGTGTCACCAGGGTCCTGTACAACTGCCGATTCTTATCGACCTGCACATAGTCCGTATCCCACCATTCCCTGCATATACGCGTGTGTATCCAGAAGTCTAGAGGTTTACGAGCATTATCCCAGGAATGAGTGGGTTAACATATGATGAGTGTTTCACTGGACCAGTATTCGCTGGAGTTTAGAAGGATGAGGGAGACCTCATTGAAACTCACCGGATAGTGGAAGGCCTGGATCATGTGGATGTGAAGAGGATGTTTCCACTAGTGGGAGAGTTTAGGACCAGAGGCCACAGCCTCAGAATAAATGGATGCACCTTCAGAGAGGAGATGTGGAGGAATTTCATTAGGTGCCGGGTGGTGAATCTGTGGAATTATTTGCCACTGAAGGCTGTGGAGGACATCCAGCAGAGAAATAGATAGATTCTAGATTATACGGGTGTCAGGGGTTATGAGGAGAAGACAGGAGAATGGGGTTGAGAGGGAAAGATAGATCACCCATGATTGGATGGCGGAGTAGACTTGACGGACTGAATGGATTATATTCTACTCCTACAACTTATAGCCTTATGAAATTTGTAGGTTGCAGGGCTTTTTCCTGTGCTCCAAGTATCCTGGTTAGTCCTTATTATATTTGCAGCGTAATTAGCCTGGTGGCATCATGTCCACATAAGGAGAGAAACTGCAGCAAATATGCAGGTAGATGCCCCATCCTAGGGCATCATCTAATATCATCTATGGCAGGTCTTCTGTGGATTTCCAACCTTATAATGCAGGAATCTGAATCTGATGCTCATAGAGGTGATCTTATATTGGAGTATAATTGGATCTTATTGTATAAAATCATGTATAAAATCGCGTAGATGCACAGAGTCTCTTTCCCAGAGTAGGTAAATCGAAGACCATAGGACATAGGTTTAAGGTGAAGGGGAAAAGATTCAATAGTAATCTGAAGGGTAACTGTGGGCAAGTTTTGCTGAAGGGCCTGTTCCCACACTGTATCTATATGTGTGTGCATGAATGAATATCTTTGAATAATTGATTTAACCAAAGCCAGGAATCATGTCATCTTCAGTCCTTAATCTCTCAAGCAAATTAATGAGTTAACAGTGCATGCCATTAAAAATGATTCAGGCTTTGAATCAGTTTACAAAATACATCAAAAGCAATATGTGTGCATAATAGAATAGAAACAAAGATGAGCTCAATTACATTTCACGGTGAAGTTATTTGCAGAAGTAAATCTATTAATAGGATAACAAAGTACTGGTTCAAAGAAATAAATGCACAAACAATTAAGTCATTGAAAGGAGTGAGTTAATTAAATATTTAACATTGTAGTTCAGCTCCAATTTATACAGTAGATTATTATGTAGAAGACCTGAGAAAACAGCTTAAAATTTCTGCCCAGCAAAGCTTTTCGCTGTAATTCAGTGCGTCATTAAGTTTGGTTTAGCTGGCAGCTGGTGAGGGCAATTGGGCTGAAGGGCCTGTTTCCACGCTGTATCACTCCATGACTCCAGGACACTATGAATAGCAATGGCTAAATTACACAGCAGTGTGGTAACTTCAGTGCTGTCACTGGAAGGTAAAATGCATTCACAAGCCAGAGCATTGATCTTAAATGTGGGGAATGCTGGCCATGCAGAAATGAACGCTCTCCTGACTGCTTAATGAGTTCAGCACCACTCAAGCCCTCTGTTAGCTGTCAAGCCATGAATAATACTGTACGCAGGTTTAGACATCTAGTTTATCTGGAATTCAGGGCGGCACGTTTGCAGCCTTACAGCGCCAGAGACCCGGGTTCGATCCTGTCCACGGGTGCTGTCTGTACGGAGTTTGTGCGTTCTCCCCATGACCTACGTGGGCTCCAGTTTCCTCCCACACTCCAAAGATGTACAGGTGTGTAGGTTAATTGGCTTGGTGTAAATGTAAAATCATGTGTGTGTGGTAGTGTTAGTGTGCGGGGATTTCTGGTTGGCGCGGACTCGGTGGGACGAAGGGTCTGTTTCTGCACTACATCTCGAAACAAAAATAAAAACAAATGAAAGAAAGGTATGCAAAAACAAATCAAAGCCAGCCAGATGATTAAAGGTGGAACCAACAACAGTAGTTACTACACAGCACTTTGGGTCTAAACCAGCATCTGCAGTTCAGTCTTACACATTCTGCTTAGTTTAGTTTAGCTTATTGTCATGTGTACTGAGGTCCAATTAAAAGATTTTTTGTTGAATGGTATCCAGGGTGTTGAAGCATATGTTGTTGTGGGGCTTCATACCCACCTGAAGGTCCTTTCTCTGCCTGCCCCGGCCCTCAGCAGCTGCTTCCCAGTGGTCAGTGCCAATGTTAGAGTTTATCATATCTCTTTCAATTATATCCTTGTAGCGAAGCTTTGGTCTTCCTCTTGGCCTCCATGCTTTAGTGACAGTCTTAATTTGGCCCTAAACGTCTGCAGTCCTGGCAACACCCATCCACTCCTCCATCCGCCTTCATCTTGAAAACGGCCCTTTTGTCCAGCAATTACGTCCTCCTCCCCGGCAGAGTTTATCTTGCGAGAAACTCCACTTCAAAGACAGGCAGACATGTCCCATTAATTATTGCACACTTTTCGCACTGTGTCTTTTAACTTACTGTTTTTTTTACCAAAGGTGTACCTCTACAAATTTTACATCAAATTTCACTTTCCACTGACCAGCCATTGAGAAAACCCACCCTCCTCCTCCTCCTCCCAGCACACCCCCTCTGCACCCTCCCCCCCACTCCCCCACTCCTTTCCCCCCACACCCCTCCTTCCCTCCCCCCCTCCCCTGCACACCCTCTCCCCCGCTCTCATCACCCGCCCCTATCACATCCCCCACACTCCGGGACGTCCCTCTCACCCCTAAACCCCCCCCCATCAAACCCCACACACCCCGCATACTCTCTCCCCCTCTACACCCATCCCCCTCCCCTCCACACGCCCCCATTTCCCCACGCACCCCTCCTCCCCCCGCACCCCCCCCCTCTTCACACACACACACACACACACCCTCCCCCCAACCCCCCCCCCTGCCCCACACACCCCTTCCCACCACATACCCCCCTCGTCCCACACACCCCCTCCTCCCCCAGTCAGTCAGTGAGTCGTGTCAGTGAGTGTCCAGAAAGCCGTGAGTAAGTCACTGAGTGAGCCCAGAAGGCCGTGAGTCAGCCGTGCCTGCGCAGTTGGGGGCTATGGGTGAGTGGTAGAATATTGCGTTGGGGGATCAACGGGTCCCACCTAGTCTAGTATCTCCGGGATCTCTGGTTTCCTCTCACACTCCAAAGAAGTGCACGTTTGTAGATTAATTGGCGACTGAAAATTGTCCCTAGTGTGTAGTGTGTGTTAGTGTAACGGGGATCGGAATCGATGGGCCCAAAGGACTGTTTCCCTGCTGTATTTCTAAAACTAAGACTTTGTGCATCTATTCCTCACATGATTTTCATTCATAAATTTGACTTGCTTTGCATTTGAGAGCAGAGGCTTCAAATAAGCTGGAATCCTATTAATAACTCAATAGAGTTATTAACTGTGCTTACAAGTGGTTGAGATTAGATTGCAGCCTTCCGTAATTGGAAAGAATTGTATGGGTGGATATTTATAATTGGCTACTTGTGACTGGCAGCTCAAGGCAGGCTTCAGTGTGAGAACATCTCTTCAGAACAAGACGCACAGGCCGACTGTATACTAATCTTGTGCTCTCTAAGATTGGATGAAATGTCTCCTTGAAAATCACTCGCTCGGCTTTTAGACAAAGTCAACATTCAACAAACTTTCCCGTACAAAAGTTTTCTAGTTACTGTATTTCCAGTCTTGGATCGGGACCCTATGACACACACTGATTATATAACGTTGAACACAATTACTGTACAACAGTTAACAGTACAGTTTAGTTTATTGTCACGTGTTTCGAGGAACAGTGAAAAGCTTTTTGTTGCGTGCTAACCAGTCAGCAGCAAGACAATACATGATTACAATTGATCTGTTTACAGTGTATAGATACATGATAAGGAAATAATGTTTAGTGTAAGATAAAGCCAACAAAGACCGATCAAGGGTAGACCGAAGGTCAACAAAGAGATAGATAGTAGTTCAGCACTGCTCTCGGGTTGTGGTAGGATGATTCAGTTGCCTGATAACAGCTGGGAAGAAACTGCATCTGACTCTGGAGGTGTGCGTTTTTCAGTCTTTGGCCCACAATGTCTGTACTGTACATGATGCCAAGACCTTTGTAGTGTAGTTTATTTTTTAGTTCAGTTTTGTGTTACAGCATTGCAACAGGCCCTTCGGCCCACTGAGTCTGCACCGACCAGCTATCCCCACACATTTACACAAACCTACACACACTAAGAACAATTTACAATTTTACTAAGTCAAATAACCTACAAACCTGACAGTCTTTTTCGTGTGGGAGGAAACCGAAGATCTTGGAGAAAATCCACGTGGGTCACATGGAGAACGTACAAACACCGTACAGACAGCACCCGTGACAGCACGGTGTACAGGCCACCTAACAGTAGTAGTGAAGTTGGAGATGGTATCAAACAGGAAATTAGAACTGCGTGCGACAAAGGAAAACAGTTAGAATGGGTGACTTCAATCTACATATAGATTGGGTGAATCAAATTGGCAGGGGTGCTGAGGAAGAGGATTTATTGGAATGTATGCGGGATAGTTATCTAAATCAACATGTAGAGGAACCAACGAGAGAGCAGGCTATTTTAGACTGGGTATTGAGTAATGAGGAAGGGTTAGTTAGCAATCTTGTTGTACGTGCCCCCTTGGGCAAGAGTGACCATAATATGGTTGAGTTCTTCATTAGGATGAAGAGTGCCATTGTTAATTCAGAAATAATGGTTCTGAACTTAAAGAAAGGTAACTTTGAGGGTATGAGACGTGAATTGGCCAAGATTGACTGGCAATTAATTCTAAAAGGGTTGACGGTGGATATGCAATGAAAGTCATTTAAAGACTGCATGGATGAACTACAAAAATTGTTCATATCAGTTTGGTAAAAGAATAAATCAGGGAAGGTAGTACATCCATGGATAACAAGGGAAATCAGGGATAGTATCAAAGCGAAGGATGATGCTTACAAATTAGCCAGAAAAAGCAGCATATCGGAGGACTGGGAGAAATTCAAAGACCAGCAGAGGAGGACAAAGGGCTTAATTAGGAAAGGGAAAATAGATTATGAAAGAAAACTGGCAGTGAACATAAAAACTGACTGCAAAAGTTTTTATAGATATGTGAAAAGAAAGAGATTAGTTAAAACAAATGTAGGTCCCTTGCAGTCAGAAACAGGTGAGTTGATCATGGGGAACAAGGATATGGCGGACCAATTGAATAACTACTTTGGTTCCGTCTTCACTAAGGAAGACATAAATAATTTGCCGGAAATAGCAGGGGACCGCGGGTCAAAGGAGTTGGAGGAATTGAGTGAAATCCAGGTTAGCTGGGAAGTGGTGTTGGGTAAATTGAATGGATTAAAGGCCGATAAATCCCCAGGGCCAGATAGGCTGCATCCCAGAGTACTTAAGGAAGTAGCTCCAGAAATAGTGGATGCATTGGTAATAATCTTTCAAAACTCTTTAGATTCAGGAGTAGTTCCTGAAGATTGGCGGGTAGCAAACGTAACACCACTTTTTAAGAAGGGAGGGAGAGAGAAAATGGGGAATTACAGACCAGTTAGTCTAACATCGGTAGTGGGGAAACTGCTAGAGTCAGTTATTAAAGATGGGATAGCAGCTCATTTGGAAAGTGGTGAAATCATTGGACAAAGTCAGCATGGATTTACGAAAGGTAAATCATGTCTGACGAATCTTATAGAATTTTTCGAGGATGTAACTAGTAGCGTGGATAGGGGAGAACCAGTGGATGTGGTGTATCTGGACTTCCAGAAGGCTTTCGTCAAGGTCCCACATAAGAGATTAGTATACAAACTTAAAGCACAAGGCATTGGGGGTTCAGTATTGATGTGGATAGAGAACTGTCTGGCAAACAGGAAGCAAAGAGTAGGAGTAAACGGGTCCTTTTCACAATGGCAGGCAGTGACTAGTGGGGTACCGCAAGGCTCAGTGCTGGGACCCCAGCTATTTACAATATATATTAATGATCTGGATGAGGGAATTGAAGGCAATATCTCCAAGTTTGCGGATGACACTAAGCTGGGGGGCAGTGTTAGCTGTGAGGAGGATGCTAGGAGACTGCAAGGTGACTTGGATAGGCTGGGTGAGTGGGCAAATGTTTGGCAGATGCAGTATAATGTGGATAAGTGTGAGGTTATCCATTTTGGTGGCAAAACGGGAAAGCAGACTATTATCGAAATGGTGGCCGAGTGGGAAAGGGGGAGATGGAGCGAGATACTGGGTGTCATGGTACACCAGTCATTGAAGGTAGGCATGCAGGTGCAGCAGGCAGTAAAGAAAGCGAATGGTATGTTAGCTTTCATTGCAAAAGGATCTGAGCATAGGAGCAGGGCGGTTCTACTGCAGTTGTACAGGGTCGTGGTGAGACCACACCTGGAGTATTGCGTACAGTTTTGGTCTCCAAATCTGAGGAAGGACATTATTGCTGTAGAGGAGATTGGAGAGGACCAGACTTTCCTGGGAAACTTCTTACAAAAAGACTGGATAAGGGGTTTATACAGGCTAGAATAGATGCAGGAAGATTGTTCCCGATGTTAGGGAAGTCCAGGACAAGGGGTCACAGCTTAAGGATAAGGGGGAAATCCTTTAAAAACCGAGATGAGAAGAACTTTTTTCACACAGAGAGTGGTGAATCTCTGGAACTCTCTGCCACAGAGGGTAGTTGAGGCCAGTTCATTGGCTATATTTAAGAGGGTGTTAGATGTGGCCCTTGTGGCTAAGAGGATCAGGGGGTATGGAGAGAAGGCAGGTACGGGATACTGAGTTGGATGATCAGCCATGATCATATTGAATGGCGGTGCAGGCTCGAAGGTCCGAATGGCCTACTCCTGCACCTAATTTCTATGTCTATGTTTCTATGTGATCGGAATCGAACCTGGATCTCTGGTGTTGCATCACAGCACCTCCACCGCTGTGCCACTGCGCCATCCCTCTCCATGAGTGATACAGTGTGAAAACGGTCCCTCCGGCCCAACTTGCTCACACCGACCAACATGCCCCATCAACACTAGTCCCACCTGCCTGCGCTTTCCCCATATTCCTCTAAACCTATCCTATCTATGTACCTGTCCAAAATATTTTTTAAAGGTTGTTCCTGCCCACAACCATCCTGGCCACACACTCATCTCCATGCTACCTTCCGGTAGAAGGTACAGGAGCCTGAAGACTGCAAAGACCAGGTTTAGGAATAGCTACTTATCCACAGCCATCAGGCTATTAAACCTGGCTCGGCCAAAACTCTGAACATTAATAACCGATTATTTGACAGAGGTAGAGTTGTTGCCTTACAGCGCCAGAGACCCAGGATCGATCCTGACTATGGATGCAGTCTTATCGAGTTTCTATGTTCTCCCCGTGACTGCATGGGTTTCCTCAGGGATCTCCAGTTTCCTCTCCCACTCCAAAGATGTACAGGTTTGCAGGTTAATTGGCTTCTGAAAATTGTCCCCTGTGTGTAGTGTCTGCTAGTGTAACGGGGATCGAAATCGATGTGCTGAAGGGACTGTTTCCCTGTATCTCTAAAATTAAGACTGTGCATCTACCTGATCTATTCCTCTCATGATTTTCATACATAAATTTGACTTGCTTTGCATTTGAGAGCAGTGACTACAAATAAGCGGGAATCCTATTTATAAATTAATAGAATTATTAAATGTAATTGCAAATGGTTGAGATTAGATTGCAGCCTTCTGTAATTGGAAAGAATTGTATGGGTAGATATTTTAATTGGCTACTTGTGACTGGCAGCTGAAGGATAGCTGGCAGGCTTCAGTGTGAGAACATCTCTTCAGAACTAGAAGCACAGGCCGACTGTACACTCATCTTGTGCTGCATGGTATGGGATGAAATGTCTCCTTGAAAATCAGTCGCTAGACTTTTAGACAAAGTCAACATTCAGCAAAACCTGGAGGTGTGCGGTTTCCAGTCCTTCGGCCCACAATGTCTGTGCTGTACATGATGCCAAGATCATCGTAGTTTAGTTTATTTATTACTTAGAACATAGAAACATAGAAAATAGGTGCAGGAGGAGGCCAATCGGCCCTTCGAGGCAGCATCGCTATTAATTGTGATCATGGCTGATCGTCCCCAATCAATAACCCGTGCCTGCCTTCTCCCCATACCCCTTGATTCAACTAACCCCTAGAGCTCTATGTAAAGGGCCTGTCCCACTTGCATGCGACCTGCATGAGGCAAGCGCGACCAAACTGGAAGCGGGGGCCGCGCGTAGGTCGAGTGATCCCCGTACAGGACCGGTCCCACCAGCATGCGCCTGCATGCGGCGAGCGCGACCAAACCGGAAGCGGGGGAGTGACGTGAAGTTTGAGCGAAGTCCGCGGGAAGTTCGCGCGTGACGTACGGCGTCAAGACATTGCGTACGGCGTCAAGACTCTATGCACGCCCGTCGAGTCGGTGCGTATGGCATCAAGGCGGCAGCGGGCCGGCAGACCGTTGGCGCGTGGAATTTTTAAACACGGTCAGTTTTTCGGAGCCCCGTGCGATGTCAGGACCAGCTCCGCACAACTCCATACGGTTCCGGCGATCGAAGTGGGACCGGCCCCACGGGGCCGTACGGCTCAAGTAGCCACGTTAGATCGCGCTTGCCGCATGGAGTCGCATGCTCGTGTGACAGGCCTTTAACTCTCTCTAAATCCATCCAGTGATTTGGCCTCCACTGCCCTCTGTGGCAGGGAATTCCACAAATTCACAACTCTCTGGGTGAAAAAGTATTTTCTCACCTCAGTCTTAAATGGCTTCCCCTTTATTCTAAGACTGTGGCCCCTGGTTCTGGACTCGCCCAACATTGGGAACATTATTCCTGCATCTAGCTTGTCCAGTCCTTTTATAATTTTAGGTACACAAAAATGCTGGAGAAATTCAGTGGGTGCAGCAGCATCTATGGAGCGAAGGAAATAGGCAATGTTTCGGGCCAAAACCCTTCTTCAGACTGATAGGGGGTGGCGGGGAGAAGAAAGGGAAAAGCTTTTATAATTTTACTAGCCTAAGTGGGACCCATTGGGTTCCAGCATCACACGGGAGGGCTGGTCCCCCAACGCAATATTCCACCTCTACACCAATTCCAATATTGTTGGCCAGTGGGGGGGGGAAGTTCTGGAGCGCTAGTATGTGTGTTGTGGGTCAAAGGGACTGGCTTCCAGAGGGCTAGTATGCACATTGTGGGCTGAATGGATTCTTGGGCTGGCAGCTCAGTAACTCTGGCCAGGCAGCTCAGTCATTCTGGCCGGGCAGCTCAGTCACTCAGGCTGTTGTGCACTGAAGGAACTGGTTCCAGAGGGCTAGTATGGACATTGTGGACTGAATGGATTTTTGGACTTGCAGTTCACTAAGTCACGGGTGGTGGGCTGGCACTTCAGTCACTTACAGCTGGTGGGCTGGCATTTCACTTACTCATGGCTGGTGGGCTGGCAGCCCAGTCACTCACAGCTGGTGGTGGCAGTTCACTCAGTCACCCCCTTCCCTTCTCCCCCCCCACTCTGCTCCATGTCATTCCCCTCCCCCACACGCATTCAGTCCATCTCCCCTCAATCTCCCCCCATGCACTCTAAGTGGCTCTTCACACACGCATTCACACAGACACACACACACACAGATACTCAGACACTCACGCAGACATACACTCAGACACACATACAGACACTCATACACAGAGACACAGTCAAACACTCACACACATACACAGACACTCACACATACACCCACTCATACACAGACACTCACACACTCATCCACAGACACTTACACAGATACAGGCAACTCATACATACGCACGCACAGAGAGACGACGCGCACACACGCTTTATAAGCAATATAGATACTATCTGCAACCAATAGACATTTTTTTGCCAGCTTTAGAGCCAATAGTCATTTTTTTCAAGCTTTAGAACCAATAGACATTTTATTGCAAGCTTTAGAACCAAAAAGACACATTATGCAAGCATTGTAGAACCAAAAGAGATACTTTTTGCAAACATTGTAGAACCAAAAAAGACACATTCTGCAAGCATTGTAGAACCAAAAGAGACACTTTTTACAAATATTTTAGAACCAATAGACACTTTTTGCAAATATTTTAGAACTAATAGACACTTTTTGCAAGCATTGAGAACCAATAGACATTTCTTTTGCAAGCGTTAGAACCAATAGACATTTTTAGCAAGCATTTTAGAATCAATAGACTTTTTTTGCAAGCATTTTAGAACCAATAGACTTTTTTTTGCAAGCTTTAGAACCAATAGACACATTTTTTGCAAGCATTTTAGAACCACTAAGGGCACTCACATTTGAGTAGACATGTGATATTCACAGCTCAGAGAAACGTGACCCTCTGCCTTCCTCCATCTTGAAGAGACTATGAGGCACACCACTTCCGGGTTTTATAGTCCCTCCCCCTCCCACCTTTGCAAGCATTTTAGAACCAATAGAGACACATTTTGCAAGCATTTTAGAACCAACAGACATTTTTTTTGCAAGCTTTAGAACCAATAGAGACATTTTTTGCAAGCTTTATAACCAATAGACACTTTTTGCAAATATTTTAGAACCAATGGACACTTTTTGCAAGCATTTTAGAACCACTAAGGGCACTCACATTTGAGTAGATATGTGTTCAGTGTTATTCACAGCTCAGAGAAACATGACTGTCTGCCTTCCTCCATCTTGAAAAGTGAATGAGGCACACCACTTCCTGGTTTTATAGTCCCTCCCCCCTGCCGCCAGCAGGGGCAGCAGAGAGAATGGGGAATTTTGTAAAAACATTAATATCTCTGTCATTTTTCATAGACGGGAAAAATCCTCGGCACACATGCAGCGGAGGGGGGCTCTGAGCAAGGTGGCCAAATATTATGGCCGTAGGTGGCGGCATTCTCTCGGTAATCGCAGCACAGACGGCCAAAAGCAGTCAAGAATAGAGATTTAATAATATAAATATGTTTCTATAAGATAACCCCTCATCCCTCTAAACTCCAGTGAATACAAGCCTAGTCTTTTCAATCTTTCCTCATATGACAGCCCTGCCATTCCAGGAATCAATCTTGTGAACCCACGTTACGCTGCCTCAATCACAAGGATGTCCTTCCTCAAATTGGGAAACTAAAAATGTACACAATACTCCAGATGTGGTCTTACCAGAGCCCTATACAACCTCTCTACTCCTATATTGAAATCCTCTTGTTATGAAGGCCAACATTCCATTAGCTTTCTTCACTGCCTGCTGTACCTGCACGCCAACTTTCAGTGACCAGTGTGTACAAGGGCACCCAGGTATCGCTGCACCTCCCCCTTACCTAACATAACCCAATTGAGATAATATTCTGCCCCTTTGTTTTTGCCACCAAAGTGGATAACCTCACATTTATCTATATTATTTTGCATCTGCCACGCATCTGCCCACTCACTCAACCTGTCCAAGTCACCCTGCAACCTCCTAACATCCTCTTCACAGTTCAACCTGCCACCCAGCTTTGTGTAATCTGCAAACTTGCTAATGTTGCTCCTAATTTCCACTTCCAAGTCATTAATATATATGGTAAACAGCTGCGGCCCCAACACCGAGCCTTGCGGCACCACTCGCCACTGCCTGCCATTCTGATCCGGTCTGTCAACAAATAGTCTATCCACATCAGCACCCTACCCCTAATACCATGTGCTCTAACATTGGTCACCAGTCTCCAGTGCGGGACCTTATCAAAGGCTTTCTGAAAGTCTAGATACACTACATCCACTGGCACTCCTTCATCCATTTTACTTGTCACATCCTCAAAAAATTCCAGAAGATTAGTCAAGCATGATTTTCCTTTCATAAATCCATGCTGACTTGGACTAATCCTTTTACTGCTATCCAAATGCCCCATTATTACTTCTTTAATAATTGACTCCAGCATCTTTCCCACCACCGAAGTCAGGCTAACTGGCCTGTGATTCCCCGTTTTCTCTCTCGATCCTTTCTTGAAAAGTGGGATAACAATAGCTATCCTCAAACCCACAGGAACTGATCCTGAATCTATTGAACATTGGAAAATGATCACCAATGCATCCACTATTTCTGGAGCCACCTCCCTGAGGATCCTGGGATGCAGATCATCAGGCCGAGGGGATTTATCATCCTTCAGTCCCATTAGCTTACCCAATACTATTTCTCGCCTAATGAAAATTTCTTTCAGTTCCTCGACCCCCTTAGATCCTTTGTCCTCCAGTACTTCTTGGAGATTGTTTGCGTCTCCCTTAGGGAAGACAGATCTGAAGAACCTATTTAACTCTTCTGCCATTTCCTTGATCCCCATAATATTTTCACCCGTGTCTGCCTTCAAGGGACCCACATTTGACTTTGCTACTCTTTTTCCCTTAACATATCTAAAGAAACTTATACTGTCTTTCTTTATATTCCTGGCCAGCTTCCCCACGTACTTCATCTTTTCAGCCCGTATTGCCCGTTTTGTTTCCTTCTGTTGCCCTATGAAAGTTTCCCGATCCTCTGGCTTCCGGCTCTCTTTGCTGTGTTATACATCTTTGCTTTTAGTTTTATTCTATCCCTAACCTCTTGTTAGCCACAGTTGCCTCCTACTCCCCTTAGAATCTTTCTTCCTTTTTGGAATAAAATGATCCTGTGACTTCTGGATTTTGCCCAGAAATTCCTGCCATTGCTGTTCCACCCTCATTCCTGCTAGTATCCCTTTCCAGTCTTGCTTGGCCAGCTCCTCTCTCATGCCTTCATAATCCCCTTTGTTCAACTGCATCACTGCCACTTCCGATTTAACGTTCTCCTTCTCAAATTGCTGATTAAAACTAATCATATTATGATCACTACCTCCAAGTGGTTCCTTTACCTCAAGTTCTCTTATCAAAGTTGGTTCATTGAACAGTACTAAATCCAGAATTGCTTTTTCTCTGGTCGGCTCCATTACAAGCTGCTCTAAGAATCATTCTCGGTGGCACTCTACAAAGTCTCTTTCTTGGGGTCCTGAACCAACCTGATTTTCCCAGTCTACCTGCATATTGTAACCCCCCCATCACCACAGTGGCATTACCTTTGTTACATGCCAGTTTTAACTCCTGCTGCAACTTACACCCTACATCCGGGCTACTATTTGGGGGTCTGTAGATAACACCAATTAGTGTCTTCTTGCCTTTGGAATTCCTCAACTCAATCCACCGTGACTACCTCGTCAGTCCCTATGTCTTCCCTCGCAGGGGACTGAATTCCATTCCTCACAAGAAGAGCTACCCCCCCTCCTCTGCCCACCTGCCTGTGCTTTCTATAGGATGTATAACCCTGAATATTAAGTTCCCAGGCCCGATCCTCCTGCAGCAATGCCTCAGTAATCCCCACAATGTCGTATCTACCAACCTCTAACTGAGCCTCAAGCTCATCTACTTTACTTCTTATACTTCGCGCATTCATATACAATACTTTTAATTCCCTACGCAGCTCACCATTCACATCGATCCCTATTACACATGGCCATACTCTCCTATCCCTTTGTGAGCTTCCTTTCCCGTTAATTCTGGGGTTATTAACTATCCCTTTACTCCCTTTCCCTTTAACTCCATCCTATTTGACAGACTATCCCATTTGACACCCCCCCCTTATTTAGTTTAAAACCACCTTTGTCCCAGTGGCAAACCTGCCTGCCAGAATGCCGGTCTCCCACCTGTTAAGGTGCAATCCGTCCCTTTTGTACAGTTCCCCCTTACTCCAAAACAGATCCCAGTGGTCAAAGAATGGAAATCCCTGCCCCCTGCACCAGTTCCCCAGCCACACATTCAGGTCCTGTATCTCCCTGTTCCTGCTCTCGCCAGCACGAGGAACTGGAAGCAAACCGGAGATAACCAGTTTCTGTTGGTCCTGCTTTTCAGCACTTTTCCGAGCTCTCTAAAGTCACGCTTCAGAATATTCATCCCCTTCTCTCCGACATCGTTTGTGCCAACATGCACTACAACCTCCGGCTGTTCACCTTTGCCCTTGAGGATTTTCTGCACTCTGTTCGTGACATCCTGGATCCTGGCACCAGGGAGGCAGCACACCATCCTCGAATCCCGTCTGTTGCCACAGAAACCCCTGTCCGTACCTCTCACAATGGAGTCTCCAACCACCACTGCGTTGCCTGACGTCGGCCTCTTTGGTTTACAAGGTTTACAATTTTACCAAGCGAAATAACCTGCAAACCTGAAAGTCTTTGGAGTGTGGGAGGAAACCGAAGATCTCAGCGAAAATCCACGGGGTTCACAGGGAGAACGTGCAAACACCGTACAGACGGCACCCGTAGTCGGGTTCGAACCCGGGTCTCTGGCGCTGTGAGGCAGCAACTCTATCGCTGCGCAACCATGCCATTCCGCTCCATGAGTCATACAGCATGGAAACAACCCCTATGGCCCAACTTCCCCACACCGACCAACATGCCCCTCTACACTAGTCCCACCTGTCTCTGTCTGTCCATATCCCTCTAAACCTATACTATCCATGTACCTGTCCAATTATTGTTTTTAAAGGTTGTGATGGTAACTGCCTCATTTTTTCCTCCAACAGCTCGTTCCACATACCTAACACAATTTGGTAAAACATGTCCCCACTCACCTTAAATCTATGTCCTCTGGTTCTCGATTTCCCTACTCTGGATAAAAGACTATATGCAGTCATCTGACCTATAGCACCAAGCGGCAGCGGTAGAGTTGTTGCCTTACAGCGCCAGAGACACGGGTTCGATCCGGACTACAGGTACAATCTTATCGAGTTAGTATGTTCTCCGGGATCTCCGGTTTCCTCCTTTCTCTTGTACTACAAAGACGTACAGGTTTGCAGGTTAATCGGCTTCCGTAAATTGTCCCTAGTGTGTAGTGTGTGTGAGCGTAATGTGGATCGAAATTGGTGAGATAAAGGGACTGGTTCCCTGCTGTATCTCTAAAACTAAAACTATGCTCTTTGTTTGCTAGTTTCAATTTTCTTGCTGTTGTTTTACTTTTCATGAGTTCATTAGTGTTCAGAATTATGCCATTCGGCCCATCATAAGACCATAAGTTCATCATAAAATCATAAGTGATAGGAGCAGAATTCGGCTGTTCGGCCCAACAAGTCTACTCCGCCATTCACTCATGTCTGATCTATCTCTCCCTCCTAACCCCATTCTCCTGCCTTCTCCCCATAACCTCTGACACTTATTGCCGGGAAGGAAGCGGTGAATCTTTCCTGCAACCAGAGTAACACATTAAGTGCCTTTCAAGGTGACCTGGCAATCCACTTCGTTAAGAGAGTGCTCACATTGGTGTTCAGGGAAGTCACACAGTGATACTGAAAGGCCTTTAACTACTCCTAAGTGACCTCTGCTGATCCCAGGTCTCTGAACATCCTTCGACTCATTGCACAGAGTTTAATTCACACAAAGATAACAGACCTGACCCATCTGACAATTTAATGCTTTCTCAAAATGAGTATGCCCTGGGATAAGAGCAATAAAGTTGTATTTAAATGAAGTGATATCTAGATAAATGCATTCCAAAAGAAGCTATTATAAAATAATAGAGAAACACATTTTGTATGAATACCTGAATATATTTGCTATAAATATTTCACGATTTCAAATTCTTCGGCGCAACTTGCCCAAACCAGCCGACATGCCCCAGCTACATTAGTCCCACCTGCCCTTATTTGGTCCATATCCCTCCAAACCTGTCCTATCCATGTATCTGTCTAACTGTTTCATAAACCCTGCCTCAACAACCTCCCCTGGCAGCTTGTTCCATATACACACCTCCCTTTGTGTGAAAAAGTTACCTCTCAGTCTTTTCCCCTTCACCTTAAATCATTGTCCTCTGGTCCTCTCTAGGCATAGACTCTGTGCATCTACCTGATCTATTTCTCTCATGATTTTCATACATAAATTTGACTTGCTTTGCATTTGTGATCAGTGGCGTGCAAATAAGCATGAGTCTTATATATAAATCAAGAGAATTATTAACTGTATTTGCAAATGGTTCAGATTAGATTGCAGCCTTCCGTAATTGGAAAGATTTGTATGGGTAGATATTTTAATTGGCTACATGTGACTGGCAGCTCAAGGATAGCTGGCAGGCTTCAGTGTGAGAACATCTCTTCAGAACCAGAAGGGCAGGCCGACTGTACACTCATCTGGTGCTCCATGAGATGGGATGAAATGTGTCCTTGAAAATCAGTCGCTCGACTTTTAGCCAAAGTCACCATTCAGCAAACTTCCCCATGCCAGAGTTTTCTATTTATTTCCAGTCTTCGATCGGGACCTATTGAATTGAATTGAATTGAATTCTTCATTATCACATGTGACAAGTCACATAGAAATTTTTGCTTGTGAACCCAAGGTATGCAAATACTGTAGTCACCAATAAAGAACGTGTACAAAGTTACAAATCACCCCACACACTCTCACGCCAGGCTCCCCTTTGTTCTTCCCCCTCCCTCAAGGCAGTCCCCCACTCCGGGTTCCACCTTTGTTCCTTCCCTCGGCAGTGTCGGAGTCCAAGCGTTTGCTGAAGAATCGTTCCGACGGCCGTTCTGTGTCATTTTTTTTTCAATCGCCCGACAATTTCAACACTGGAGTCATTTTAAAACCAGCTTCTAAAGCCGTAAACACCGACAATGGGGACGGATTTCATGTAGGTGACAGGTAAAAGAAAGTCGTTTATTTTTATGTATAAAAGTGTTTCTTAAGATTGCCTTTAGTTTACATTTTATGTGGCGAAACAGCGATTTAGTCCCCATACAAACCGGCATGCCGTTATGGGTGTATAAATCACCACAACCTCAACGTTCCAAATGGTCCCATTCCAGTAAAACCCACTCGCAAGTTGATTTAAATGGCCATTAATTTAATTGTACAGGGATTAAACATTACATTTCTTCCATTTGGCATATAAATCCATGACAATGAGATTTAGAAAACATGTTTTATTGTGAATTCTTGTGTGAATGTTATTTGGACACAGGCTATTTAAAAATGTTAATCTATTCTTAAGAAATTGATAAATGTTTAGATCTAGTGATTGAATTTTGTAATTAGCTACAATTAGGTAACTAACTAATTATATGCTTTAATTTCAAGTCATCTAAGTAAGATTGTTTCATATTTGTTTCAGAATGCTTCAATCTATAATAACTGAAAATTTATTTCAGTTCTCTTAATTTTTAATAAAGTTATAGGCTTTTGACTGTCCTCGATCACAGCTTTTGTGTTCAGACAATGGAAAAGCAATAGGGAACAAGATGCTTATTTCTGAGTAGGAAAATGGCCATAACTATTTTGATACTGAAGATATGAAAGTGAATTAGGTGTCAAATTAAACTTCTTTTTATGCTTTATCGGGTGGGATAAATTAAAGACTTGATTTTTAAAATCTCAAAATTTTGTAACATTGCTAATTGACTGATGAATAAGGACCCCCCAGATCCCATTGTACTTCCCCTTTTCCCAACTTAACACCATTTAGATAGTCATCTGCCTTCCTGTTTTTGCTACCAAAGTGGTTAACCTCACATTTATCTACAGTAAACTGCATCAGCCATGCATCTGCCCACTCCCCAACCTGTTCAAGTCACCTTGCATTCTCATAGCACCCTCCTCACAGTTTACACTGCCACCCAGCTTTGTGTCAACTGCAAATTTGCTAATGTTACCTTGAATCCCTTCAATTAAATCATTGATGTATATTGTAAAATAGCTGTGGTCCCAGCACTGAGCTTTGTGGTACCCCACTATTCACTGCAGTGGAAGAATGACCTGTTCTTGTGCTGTACTTTTCTATGTTCTATGTTCACATATCAAGGATCAATAGGGAACAAAGGGCAGAAATCTCCAAGTTTTATGGTTTATAATTCAAAGTTTATTTATTTGTTGTCATGTGTACCGAGGTACAATTAAAAGCCTTTTGTTGCTCGCTATCCAGTCAGCGGAAAGACAATACATGATTACAGAAGCAGGGTCCTTCCTTTGACTAGATAGCATGTAACTAAAAGATTTTCACTGTACCTCAGTACATATGACAATAATAAACTATACTCAACTAAACTAAAGTCCTTTCCAAGCAAAGGGGGCTTAAAGGTTCATTGAGGATGAAGCATTTTAAGGCAGTTGGACAGGTACATTGATAGGATAGGTTTGGAGGGTTATGGACCAAGCGCAGGCAAGTGGGACTAGAGTAGCGACATGTTGACCGGTGTGGGCAAGTTGGGCTGAAGGGCCTGATTCCACACTGTATCACTCTATGTCTCAATAACTCTATGGCATTGGTCAGACCATATTTGGAGGATTGCGAGCCGTTTTGGGCACCATATCTGAGGAAGGATGTGCTGGCGTTAGAGAGGGTCCAGAGGAGGTTTACGAGAATGATCCCAGCAATGATTGGGTTAGCATATGATGAACGTTTGGCAGCACTGGGCCTGTACTCGCTGGAGTTTAGAAGGATGAGGATAGTTCTAATTGAAAGTAAAAGGACATACCTTAAGAAAGGGGATGTGGAGGAATTATTTTAGTCAGAGGGTGGTGAATCTGTGGAATTCATAGCCACGGAGTGCTGTGGACGCCGTTAATGGGTATTTTTAAGGTATTTTTAACTTGATTCATGATTAATATTGGGGTCAGGGATTATATTGAGAAGGCAGGAGAATGGGTTGAGAGGGAAAGATAGATCCTTTTATTCTGAGGCCAGAGCCTCTGGTCCTAGACTCTCCCACTAATGGAAACTATTCGATACTTTTCAATGAGGTCCCTCCTCATCATCTAACCACCAGCGAGTACAGGCCCAGTGCTAAAAAAAGCTCCTCATATGTTAACCCATTCATTCCTGGGATTATTCTCGTAAACCTCCTCTGAACCCTCTCGAGAGCCAGCACATCCTTCCTCAGATATGGGGGCCTTAGCATTACATCATTTTTTTGTATAAAGGCTAGCAATGCATTAGTCTGAATTCAGTATTTTCATTGTTATTATTACTGAGTGTTTTTTAAATATGTAATGCTAACATATTTAATTACCTGAACCTCCCAGCGAATACTGGGATTTGAACTGTGCTTCTGTGTTAGTACCCCAGTGCTCAGACTGCCAGTCCAGGAACTTAACCAGTATGCTACCAGACCTATATCTGTTTCTTATAAGGTATAGACCCCTTTTCATTGCCAACACATTTTTAGGTGCTTGGATAACTCGCCCACAATTTTAATAATTTTTTTTTAGTTTAGAGATACAATGCGGAAACACGCTCTCCGACCCACTGAGACCGCACCGACCAGCAATCCCCGCACACTAGCACTATCCCACACACACTAAGGACAATTTAGTTTAGTTTAGTTTAGTTTTGAGATACAGAGTGGATACAGGCCCTTCTGCCCACCTAGTCCACCCCGTCCAGTGATCCACGCACATTAACGCAAGGGACAATTTACACTTATACCAAGTGCACCCACCCAAGCCAATTACCCTACAAACCAGTACGTGTTTGGAATGTGGGAGGTAACCGGGGCACTCGGGGAAAACCCATGCAGGGCACAAGGAGAACATAAAAACTCCGTACAGACAGCCCCCGCAGTCAGGATCGAACCCTGGGACTCTGGCGCTGTGAGGCAGCAACTCTACTGCAGCACCACCCTAATTAATCATTATGAAATCATGGAAGCCCCAGAAGGTTTGAAAATTGATGTTAATTAATGCACAGCTTATCATTACTGTTTTAATGAACTCTTTCCCAAGTCCTGAAGGACCGACAACGATCGACACATCACATGGATTTTTTAATGTCTGGCCAACAGATAAACAATCTGGCGCAGTTTTCACTGACTGACATTAATTATGAAACATTAATGCCAACAGAAGATCCCAGTGGAACCCTTCACTGAACTTTATCCGTGAGGCTATTATAGAGAGGGACGTTGACAAAGTATTTGCTGAATGCAGGATTGGATTTTCGCTTTGGATTTTCATTCCCTTAAACCCTTGGCTGCCTCACGGTTCCCACCATCGCGTGGGTTTCCACCGAGTGCTCCCATTTCAAGAGTCAAGAGTGTTTTATTGTCACATGCCCCAAAATGGAACAATGAAATTCTTACTTGCACCAGCACAACAGAAATGCAAACATAATACACTGTAAAAACTATAATAAACAAAAAACGTTAACACTTCAGTACGTGTAAAATTTACGTTTTCATCTTTCATTTATTAAATAGCCTCTGAATAATATATATAGTACATATATAATATATACTAGATTAAGTGGACCCCGTTGGGTACCATGTTCACACGGGAGGGCTGGTCCCCCAACGCAATATTCTACCTCTCCACCAATTCCAATATTGGTGGCCGGTTGGGCTTTCTGGAGCGCTAGTATGGGTGTCGTGGGCTGAAGGGACTGGTTTCCAGAGGGCCAGTATGGACATTGTGGGCTGAATGAATTCTTGGGCTGGCAGCTCAGTCACTCAGGCCTTGTGGGCTGGCAGCTCAGTCACTCAGGCCTGGCGGGCTGGCAGCTCAGAGAGTGGTGGCATCTCTGGAACTCTCTGCCACAGAGGGCTGGCCAGTTCATTGGCAGTATATTTAAGCCTTAGTTGTGGCCCTGGTGGCTCAGGGGATCACTCAGAGAAGGCAGGTACGGGATACTGAGTTGGATGATCAGCCATGATCATATTGAATGGCGGTGCAGGCTCGAGCCGAATGGCCTCCTGCACCTAATTTCTATGGTTTTATGTTTCAGGCCTGGCGGGCTGGCAGCTCAGTCACTCAGGCCTGGTGGGCTGGCAGCTCCTCCATCTTGCAGAGACTGAGCCACGCCCACACTTCTGGGTTTTATAGTCTCCACCCCCACCCCCCCACCCCTACCCCCCATCAGAAGGGGCATGCTTGGAATGCTGTGAGGTTGGACTTACTGCCTGAACTGTGAGGAGGATGCTATGAGAGTGCAGGGTGACGTGGACAGGTTGGGGGAGTGGCAGACGCATGGCAGATGAAGTTTAATGCGGATAAATGTGAGGTTATCTACTTTGGTAGCAAAAACAGGAAGGCAGATTACTATCTAAATGGTGTCATGTTAGGAAAAGGGGAAGTACAATGGGATTTGGGGGTCCATGTTCATCAGTCTGGCCTGAGTGACTGAGCTGCCTGGCCTGAGTGACTGAGCTGCCTGGCCTGACTGACTGAGCTGCCTGGCCTGAGTGACTGAGCTGCCTGGCCTAAGTGACCACCACAATGTCCATACTAGCCCTCTGGAAACCTGGCCCTTTGACCCACAACACTTGCGCTCCAGTAAGCCCCCCCGCCCCCGCCCCCGCCCACTGGCCAGCAATATTGGAATTGATGGAGAGGTGGAATAGTGCATTCAGGGACCAGCCCTCCCGTGTGAAGCTGGGACCCAATGGGTCCTACTTAGTCTTGTATTAATATAATATCAAGGGGGTGGTTAATGTGTTATGTGTGTGTGTTTAGGGGGGGGGGGGGGATAGTGTGTGTGTGTGTGAGTGGGGGGTGGTTAGTGTGTGTGTGTGTGTGTGTGTGTGTGTGTGTGTGTGTGTGTGTGTGTGTGTGTGTGTGTGTGTGTGTGTAGGGTGTGTGTGTGGTGTGTGTGTGTGTGTGTTGTGTGTGGGGTGGTTAGGGGGGGTGTGTGTGTGTGATGCCGGGGGCCGTTAGTATGTGTGTCATGCCGCAGGCCCCCCTCCCCTTGCAACCGCGCGTTGAGTGGACGGGACCCAATGGGTCCCACTTGGTCTGGTGATCTATAAATATGTGTATTTCTGCTGAACCTTTATTCTCTCTCTCATTTACTATATTGTTCACATTGTACTATGTTTACGTATTCTGTTGAGTAGCTACAAGTAAGAATTTCATTGTTCTATCTGGGACTTCTGACAATAAAACACTCTTGACTAGCCTCTTGAAATAAACATTTTTACTAGCTCTATTGAAATATAACTACATTTCTGCATATGTTCACATGTTTGTTCAAGCTGAGCTTGCCCAAGTAAAAGGTTAAGGGGGGACTTGAATCGAGGTTTTTAAAATATGAGAGGGATAGAAGAGTTGACGTGAAAAGCTTTTCCCACTGAGTAGGGGAAGATTAAGGGGACATAGGGGTAACATGTTCACAATGAGCTTGTTTGTTCAAGCTGAGCTTGCCCAAGTAAAGTGTATTTGCCGGAGGCGTGAATGCATTGAAAGAAAGAAAATATCATCAATCTGTCTTGAGAGCGGTCAAGTGCTGCTGCAGGCGTCTAAATGTAACAGAATGGTGAATGCAAAAGTATTGTTTCCCTGCTGCCGTTAAATGATGTGCAAAGTGCTTCATACGGTGAAAAAAAACACTCCACACATTGCTTGCTTGTCTAAGCTGACAGGAGCCAATATCGATCAATATCTGAGACCCAGATAATATGTTCACAATGACTGGCTGTTAAGGTTCCTCTCTGGGAAACTATAAGCATGACTCGGAGCACATCTTTCTCACCTTCTGTGAAGGACCCACTGTGAGGAAGTGCATTGAATGAACAGAGGCAGAACTTCGGGGTGACAGGTTAGACATGTAAACTCAAGAGGCAAGAGAGTTTCATTGTCAGGAAGGAACTGCAGATGCAGGTTTACACCGGAGATAGACACCGAAGATAGAACGTAGATAGTCTATCCGCTGTGTATATTGTCATGTCCCAGATAGAACACTACCATTTTTACTTGCTGCAGCACAACAGAATAGTAAACACAGCATTCTATAAACGATATTAAAGGTGGGTTTAAAAGGTTTATATATATATACACAAACATAAATAACTATACATAAAAACAGACAAATAATAGGATGATACAGCGTGGAAACAGATTCTTCAGCCCAACTTGCCCACACCCAGGGGCGGAAAACCCGGGGGGGGGGGGGGGGGCAGAGGGGACATATCCCCCCCCCATGTTTTGAGAGGTGGGGGACACGTCCCCCCCAAGTTTTTGTGATCCCAATTTTAAAATCTCCGCTTTTAGCGCTGGATTGAGCCTCCGAAGCCTCACGCGTGTGTGTGAGTGTGTGCATGCGCGCGTTAGCGCCAAAAAAATTGTGTCCCCCGTCCCCTCCATGTTTTGACAGCGAGTTCCGTTCTTGCCCACACCAGCGAACATGTCCCATCCACACTAGTCCCACTTGCCTGCGTTTGATGCATATCTCTCCAAACCTGTCCCATCCATGTACCTATCTAACTTTCTTAAAAGTCGGGATAGTTCCAGCCTCAACTACCTCCCCCAGCAGCTCATTCCATACGCCTACCACCCTATGTGTGAAAACATTACCCCTCAGATTCCTATTAAATCTCTTCCACTTCACCTTAAAACTATGTCCTCCGGACCCTGATTCACCTACTTTGGTCAAGAGACTCCGTGCACCCGATCTATTCCTCTCATGATTTTGTACATCTCTATAAGATCACCCCTCATCCTTTTGTCTCCAAGGAATAGAGACCCAGCCTAATCATCCTCTGCTGATAACTCAGACCCTCTAGACCAGGCAACATCTTTGTAAACAACAGTGCAAAAAAACAAAACCATTGCCCCCCAGTATGTGTAGGAAAGAACTGCAGATGCTAGTTTATACCGAAGATAGACACAAAAATCTGGAGTAAATCTGCGGGTCAGACAGCATCTGTCACTCAGAGTTTATTTACTCTGTAAACAATAATTTTTTTTAACGTTTTTAAAGTTATAAAAGTTTTAAAAGTTTAAGACAGAGATAAATAGATTCTTGATTATTACGGATGTCAGGGGTTATGGGGAGAAGGCGGGAGAATGGGATTAGGAGGGAGAGGTAGTTCAACCATGATAGAATGGCAGAGTAGACTCGATGGGCCGAATGGTCTAATTCTGCTCCTTTCTATTTATATATATTTATGGAGGGAACATAAAAACTGACTGCAAAAGTTTATATAGATATGTGAAGAGAAAAAGATTAGTTAAAACAAATGTAGGTGCCTTGCAGTCAGAAACGGGTGATTTGATCATGGGGAACAAGGACATGGCAGACCAATTGAATAGGGTGATTTCACGAAAGGTCACTGGAGCGTAGATCAGCACCCATGTGACCGAAAATTTGAAGTGGAGTACATGCTATACTTCCGGTACATGTTAGTGAATGGGAAAACACGCACTTTCACACCCGTTAAAAACATCGAAAATGGCCAGTTTTTGAGCTGTAATTTACTGTGCCAGTCAGGGTGACCGTGAGGCACAGCTACCTAAATTTACAGTCCAAAAAAAAGATAGAAACTAAGGTAAATTCAAGAGCTGAAGGTGCAAAAACAGCGGAAATGATCAGCGGACATTTGTCGTGGAGATTTAAAGATCCAAAATATCGGGAATTATCGCGTTTGCTCGCTGCATTTCATCAAAAGTAAGGCATTATTGACTTTTTTTATCTTTATTCATTTATTATATGAAAAGTTTTAAAAGTGAAAAATCCGTCAGTAAAATTGCAAAATCACCCATGGTTCTCAGGTGGGTTTTAACATGCAAAATGAAAATAATAAAATGTCCTAGTTTTGTCCAACTAACAGCTGACAATTATCCCATTCCTTAACTTGCATCTGAGTAAAATTTATTTCAAAACGCATTGATAGTTTACGATTATTTAAATGGTAAATGCAGCTTCAGAAGCGTTTTCATTTTACATGTTAAAACCCACCTGAGAACCATGGGTGATTTTGCAATTTTACTGATGGATTTTTCACTTTTAAAACTTTTCATATAACAAATGAATAAAGATAAAAAAGTAAATAATGCCTTACTTTTGATGAAATGCAGCGAGCAAACGCGATAATTCCCGATATTTTGGATCTTTAAATCTCCACGACAAATGTGCAGGAAGATTGGTCACTTTAAGGATAAAGGGGAAATCTTTTATCACCGAGATGAGCAAACCATTTTTCACACAAAAAGTGGTGAATCTGTGGAATTCTCTGCCACAGAAGGTAGATGAGGCAAGTTAATTGGCTATATTTAAGAGGGAGTTAGATGTGGCCCTTGTGGATAAAGGGATCAGGGGGAATGGAGAGAAGGCAGGTAGAGGATACTGAGTTGAATGATCAACCATGATCATATTGAATGGCGGTGCTGGCTCGAAGGGCCGAATGGCCTACTCCTGCACCTATTATCTATGTTTCTATGTTTCTATATTCTATATATATCAAAACAAACAAACAAATAAAATAGTGCAAAAAGTGATCAGTCATGATCATATTGAATGGGACAAATGGCCTACTCCAGCATCTATTTTTTCTATGTTTCTATCGTGGCTGATCTATCTCTCCCTCCTAATGGGGCTGTCGCACTTGATGTTTGGCCGCAGTGCGGATGGAGATACGATGCAGAAAAATTATTGCATGTGAGGCCGCATTGAGAGTATTGTGTTCAATTTTGGATTACCCTGTTATAGAAAATATATTGTTAAGCTGAAAAGGCTGCAGAGAAGATTTACAAAGATGTTTCCAGAACTTGAGGGCCTGAGCTACGGAATGGGTTGAGCAGGCTAGGAATCTAATCATTGGAGCACAGGAGGATGAGAGGGTTAGTTGAAGCAGGTTTAGTTTATTTTAGTTTCGAGATACAGCGCAGAATCAGGCCCTTTGGCCCACCAACCAGCGATCCCCGTACACTAACATTATCCTACACACACTAGGGACAATTTATAAGAATACCAAGTCAATTAACCTACAAACCTCTACGTCTTTGGCGACCCTCGCACTTGCCTTGATCGGACTGCTGGATTTACCTTGCACTAAAAGTTATGCCCTTAAAATGTATTTATACACTGTAAATGGATAGATTGTAATCATGTATTGGCTTAAGGGCCTGTCCCACTTTGCGATTTCTTTTGGGGACTGCGTGTGTCAGTGACTGACGCCCGTAAAACCGTCAAGTTGTACGACATACACGTTGACGTATGCTGTCCTGCGGATGATGCCTGGTTAGGGTTAGGGTCAGGGTTAGAGTTTGGGTTAGGGTTAGGGCTAGGAATAGGGTTAGGGTTAAGGTTAGGGACCACAGATGGGCTGTAAAATATTCTTCCTTCAATGCATGGATTTTAAACATTAATATATTAAAATTAATACAATAAAATCAATTGTGCAAATGAAAAGATGTCTGAGTCATTCAGTTTTATTTACAGATGTATTGGTCCTCTTCCAGATCCAATCACCGTCTCTAACTTTTCACAGGGATGGATTCAGTGAATGCAGACTGAACTCCCTTCTCCCTTCCACCCCACTCTTCCCCCCCTCCTGCCCCCATCCCATCTTCTGCACTCCCCCCAACCCTTCTGCCCTCCCCTCTCCTGCCCTTCTTCCATTCCCCCTTCTCCTACACGCTCCACTCTTCTCCCCCATCTCCACTCCCCCCATCCCCTCACATTCCCTACCCCCCTCTCCCCCACTTTCCAAATCCAAACCCAAGCCCCAGCTCTAACCCTAACCCTAGCCCTAACCCTAACCCTAACCCTAACCCTAACCCTAACCCTAACCCTAACCCTAACCCTAGCCCTAACCCTAACCCTAACCCTAACCCTAACCCTAACCCTAACCCTAACCCTAACCCTAACCCTAACCCTAACCCTAACCCTAACCCTAACCCTAACCCTAACCCTAACCAACCCTAACCACGATGTTACAAAACTTATCTTCAGCGGCGCTGCAGTTCTGCCACTGGCCGTGTGCGCGATTTTGGCGCCTTTGAGGGGGGGGGGGAGGGGCAGGGTTTAAAATCTAGTTTTCTACCGCCTGTCCGAGGCAGATTTCCTGCTGAAGAGCAAGGAGAGTCGGAGTGTCAAGGAAGTAAAACAACTGCCCAGTCCATCAAAAAGTCGTTCCAACTTCAGGTAGAAGGTACAGGAGCTGAAGACTGCAACAACCAGGTTCAGGAATAGCTACTTCCCGATTTTTTCGGACAAAACTCTTTAAATCGCGAGACAATTTAATAATTAGATTAAAATAAAAAGCGACTTCTAACACCCTCAATGCCTACAACGTGACGGATCGCATGAACAGGCCAAAACAAAGGGTAAGTAGTGTACTTTACATATAATCTTGTTTTTGGGATGGCTTTAATCTAATTTTACGTTGTGGAAATGTGATTTGGGCCTTCATACGAACCGGCAGTGTCTTTCCTGCCGATATGGAGTGCAAATTCACCGCAAACGCAACGTTCCAATCGATCGCATTCCAGAAAAACCCACTTGCAAGATGATTTAAATGCTCTTTTTTTTAGACAATCATGTCATAAGAGCATCTAAATCATCTATTTTGAGGTATTGTCTATCCATAGTCAATATTTTTATACTAAATATCAGTTTTAGTCCCATGTATTGTGCAAAAAAATATATAATTTAAATTATATTGAGTGGATGTTCCTAGATAAATTTATGGGAATTAAACATTAAATTCTTTCCATCTGGCATATAAATTCATGACAGTGAGATTTAAAAATCATGTTATATTGTGAATTCTTGTGTGAATGGGATTAGTTTGTTACTTGGATACTTAGGCAATTGAAAAAAAAAATCCTCTTCTTAAGAAATGGAATCTACAGGACATTCTTAATGGGATAGTAGTGGGCAGAAAGGCATGTCATGCCTGGTTTGAAGAGCAAAAACTTGTAGTTTACAATGCCAAAATTTAAAAGTTGGGGAAAAACAAGGTGTACAGAGTTGCTTATTGGTTACAATCTGAGGAGTATGATGATGCTACAGATTATGATATACCAATGTACCAGCTAGCAACTGATCTTCTCCATAAAGACTTGGTCTTTGTAATTGTAATTTATTTACCAATCTGTTACGGACTTACAGCATATAATACAATAATATTAAATTTCTTTTTTTTGTTTTTGTTTATTTTATTAGAAGTTAGCACAATACAAAACAATACAGTGGGACCTAATTTTAGGTGCCAACGATGTCATAACGTAATTATACATTCTATGTACAACCTCTAGTTTTATGTTTTTGAAAAGAAAATAAGAAAGACAAGAAGAAGGGGAAAAAAAAATTAGAGAAGATATTACCTGTAGTAGAAAATAGAAAAACGTGAAGTGTGTGTATAAGAAAAGAAAAAGTGGAAAGTAGAAATAGGAGCAAAAGACCCTTAAAAGAGAAATTTTCAAATCTTTATTCGGAGATGTAAATTTATCCACGACCTGACCTGAAATCAGCAATCTTTACGGTACCGCTGCATCACATGATTCCAAAAAAGTCGATAAAAGAGGACCAACTCCTTAAGAATTGGTCATATTTATCTATTAGTCGGAGTCTCATTTCTTCAAGGCGTGCTATGTCCGTCATATTCCTAATCCACATTTTAACAGTTGGAATGGCTGTATTTTTCCAAAATTTAAGTATCAATTTCTTTCCAATTTTTAACCAATAATTTAAAAAAAAATGTTGGTCCTTATTTAAATTGATATCTTCTACTATTATTCCAAATATAATCCATTCCGTATTAGGTTCTATTCTTGACTTGAAAAGCTTTGTAAATATATCAAATATATCGCTCCAAAATGTATTCAACTTTATACATCCTACAAATGAATGTGTTATATTAGCATTTTGAAACAAACATTTATCGCATCTGGGAGAGACGTTTGGGTAAAATTTATTCAACCTCGTTTTTGAATAATATAGTCTAGGTAATAATTTAAATTGAATTAAATTATGTCTTTCATTAATGGAACAATTATGTGTGTTCATCAGATACTTTTCCCATCTATCCTTCGGGATCTTTCTCATTAGTTCATGTTCCCAATCTTCTCTTAGTGCCTCTGTTGAGGGTAATTCTATCATAAGGGCAAATAATATTAAATTTATGATTTTGAGAATATCACATTTTTTAATTTTCAAGGCAGTCTGGGTGTTTATTACTATTTCCGTCACAACGGTCAATTTTGTAATTAACTACAATTAAGTAATTAACTAATGTATGCTTTAATTTCAGGTCGTCCAAGTAAGATGTTTCATATTTGTTTCGGAATGCTTCAATCTATAATAACTGAAAATGTCATTCAGTTCTATTGATTTTTAAGAAAGTTATGGGCTTTTGACTGTCCTCGGAAACAGCTTTTGTGTTAAGTCAATGGAAAAGCAATAGGGAACAAGATGCTTATTTCCGAGTATGAAAATGGCCATAACTTTTTTAATACTGAAGATATGAAAGTGAATTAGGTGTCAAATTAAACTTCTTTTTATGGTTTATCTGATGGGATAAATTGCAGACTTGATATTTTTAAAATATCAACATTTTGTAACATTGCTATAACATGCACCAAATTACTGTGAAAAACTTTGCTGAGCAGAAATTTTAAGCTGTTTTCTCATGTCTTCGACATAACAATCTATAAATCGGAGCTGAACTACAATGTCATAATATTTAATTACCTTTCCTTTCAATGACTTCACTCTTTGCACATTTTTTCTTTGAACCAGTACTTTATCTTATTAATAGATTTGCTGCTGCCATAGCTTATTCACCAAGTGAAATGTACTTTTGCCCATCTTTGATTCTACACTATTATGCACAAATATTGCTTTTGATGCATTTTATAAACTGCTTCTAAGCCTCCAAGATACATGAGTCGATTTTTATCAGCATTCACCGGTGATTCATTAATTTGCTTGAGAGCTCTCAGGGCCTGAAGATGACATAATTCTTGGCTTTGGTTATTATATATTATCCAAAGATATTCATTGACGCACACATATTTCAGTTAGAGTCATAGAGTGATTCAGTGTGAAAACAGGCCCTTTGGCCCAACTTGCCCACACCGGCCAATATGTCCCCGCTACACCTGTTCCATCTACCTGCGTTTGGTGCATATCCCTCCAAACCTGTCCTATCCATGTACCTGTCTAACTGTTTCTTAAATGTTGCGATGGTCCCAGCCTCAACTACCTCCTCTGGCAACTCTTCCATACACCCACCACATTTTGTGTGAAAAAGTTACCCCTCAGATTCGTATTAAATCTTTTCCATTTCACTTTAAAACTATTTGAAAATTTTACAAATGTGTGGCATAGCGATAGAGCTACTGCCTTACAGCGTCAGGGACCCGGGATGGATCCTGATTATGGGTGCTTGTCTGTATGGAGTTTATACTTTCTCTCCATGACCCGCGTGGGTTTTCTCCGAGATCTTCGGTTTTCTCCCACACTCCAGACGTACAGGTTTGTAGGTTAATTGGCTTGGTATAAAATGTAAATTGCCCCCAGTGTGTGTAGAATAGTGTTATTGTGTGGTGATCACTGGTCGGCGAGGAATCGGTGGGCTGAAGGGCCTGTTTCCGCCTTGTATCTCTCAACTAAATTAAACTAAAAGAAAACCTTAGCTTAAAATAAAGATGGCCTACAAGGAGTAAGAATGGTTTATTTTAATTTGGGGAGGGTGCTTTCAATATGTTTTCCATTTTAATGTGGACTTCATGCTATAATTGATCACGCAGTTATATTCACATTCATATACTTGTATATTGTCTATCAGATACCTCCTTTCCTGCGCAATATGTTGAGCTATCTCTCTGAGTCTTTGAGCAATTTCTGTGCTTTGTCTCCTGTGAATTTTCTTGGCATCTTTCACGATGGAATAGATGTCCCAGATCATGAGAAGTCCGACCAGGACTCCTGAGACGGCCGTGATTGTCCTCAGCGTGCTTCTGCTCACCGTTGAGGTCATCGCCACAATACAACTCAAGCTCTTCATGACAGTGTGGGAGGATTTGGCGATTGCTGTGCTGTTTGCTAAACCTTCCTCTCTGCATCCAGTCAAAAATTCGAGTAAATCTTTGATCAGGATTAATTTGTCCGTCAGCCGCATTGTTTCTGCCTTGTACCCCTCAATGATTTCATTCACTCTTTTCCGCTTGTTTTTCTGGTTAACGTTGTCGGAGACGTTGGACACTATGTTGGTGACCCCGCCGGCTGCTCCCAGTGTCACCCCCACGCCGGTGAGCAGCAACGAGCTACCCATGGTGAACGGCGCAGCGATTAGTCCCGCGATGCTGAGAATCCCTCCGGCCAGCCCCGCGGAAGAGCCCGCCACATTGGCAATGGTGGCATTCTGATGATAACTGTCGATCTCGTCAGCCATCCTTTGCAGCTCCATCACATATTTTGCAGACTGCTCTGTCCACCTCTCAAAGTCCTGTTGGAATACTTTCCAAATGTTTCCTGGGGAAATGCAAAGACTACGGTTAATTTCTGCTGCAACCTGTCAGTGTGTCGATTAAAGATAGACACAAAAAGCTGGAGTCACTCAGTGGGACAGGCAGCAACTCTGGAGAGGAGGAATGGGTGACGTTCCAGGTCGAGACCTTTCTTTATATTGGATCTGGGTCTGAGACTGGGTCTGAAGAAAGGTGTCGACCCGAAACGTCACCCTTTACTTATCTCCAGAGATGCTGCTTGACCTGCTGAGTTACTCCAGCATTTTGGGCCTATCTTCTGTTGAACCAGCAGTACCTCCCTTGATGTGTACGTCCATTGACTGTTTACTTTACACTTGAGAGATACAGAGTTGAAACAGGCCCTTCGGCCCACCAATATGGCGCCCGACCCAGGTGACTCTTTGTGTTCTAGTCACAGAAGTGGATCTGCAATCATGCATTAGAATCGCTCTACACCTTTAAATCTCTACTTTGACAGTAGAGTAGACTTCTTACTTTAGCAATGCTAACTTGACTAAATGCCATTTACGATATTTCCTTTTTCACACAAAGGGTGGTGGTTGTATGGAACAAGCTGCCAGAGGAGGTAGTTGAGGCTGGGACTATCCCAATGTTTAAGAAACAGTTATACAGGTACATGGATAGGACAGGTTTGGAGGGATATGGACCAAACGCAGGCAGTTGTTTCCACACTGTGTTACTCTAATACTCTTATGTATCTGTACACTGTGGATGGCTCGATTGTAATCATGTATTGTCTTTCTGCTGACAGGTTAGCACGCAACAAAAGCCTTTCACTGTCTCTCGGTACCCGTAGCATTAAACGAATGACCGAGTCAGTGCCAATCAGCGATAACCTCGTACGCACAACCACTATCCTACACACTGGGGATAATTTACCATTTATAGAAGCCAATTAACCTACAATCCTACACATCTTTGGAGTGTGGAAGGAAACTAGAGCACCCGGAGAAAACCCACACAGGTCATGGGGAGAACGTACAAACTCCGTACAGACAGCACCCATAGTTGGGATCGAACCCGTGTCTCTGGTGTTGTAAGGCAACAACTCTAACACTGCGCCACCGTGCTGCTGTGTTCGGTTCATTTCTACCACAATTCTGCTCTGACTTCCCCTTAAGATACTTTTGCGCATGAAGAATGAAAAATATTTCAGGTTCTTAGTGCCGTAGAGTCATACAGCACAGAAACAGGCCCTTCGGCCCAACCTGCCCAAGCTGCCCCATCTACACTTGTCCCACCTGCCCTTGTTTGTCCTCTAAACATCCCTGTCTATGTTGCTGTCCAAATGTCTTTTAAATGTTGTTATAGTATCTGCCTCAACTACTTCCTCTGGCAACTCATTCCATAAACCCACCAACTTCTGCCTTCCCCCTCATGTTCCTAATAGGTCTTTCCCCATTCACCTTAAACCTAAGCCCCTAGGTTCTCAATTTCCCTACTCTGGGTAAAAGGCTTTATCTATTCTATCGATTCCCCTCATAATCATTTAGACGGGTGGCACGGTGGAGCAGCGGTAGAGCTACTGCCTGTAAAATGACTTGATTTCTACACGGTCTTTTACTGATGGTTTATTATAAACACTAACACACACTATGCAATAGCTGTCCGTGGTCATCACTGGAGCTAGAGAGCGAGCTGGAGGTGGGGACCTTACAATTATACGAGAGACAATGGGGAGTGGTTAGTAGTGGTGAGGTCACTATGCTAAAGGAACATGCACTGATCTACATCCCTCCTCTTGGAAACAAAAGCATGGCAATACACAGAGCGACCACGGCTCATACGCTAGGATTACAAACCGCACCGGGAACAGTTAATTGTGTCATAATACAGCTAAGCGAGCTCCCCGTAACGGAAAGGCGGCATGACCAACCGGCAAGAGTGGGTGCGCAACCCGCATTCCCCCTCAACCGCAGGAGCAGAAGGGACAGAGTCAGGGACAGAGGTGGGAGAGCCGGGCGAGGAACGCACCAGAGACGGAGTAGAACAGCGAGGCGAAACGGGCACACTAGCAGGCGAGGCAGGGGAAAGAGGCTTGTGAACGCGGGGCATAGAGAGCTGGGAGGGCAGTTTCCGCTGCATGCGAGGAGTGACAGGGGCTGGCGGAGCTTCGGGCAAAGTGGAAGGGATAGGCGGCTGAAACGGGTCCGCGGGAGGCGGAGGAGGCTCATTGATGAGCAGGAGGTGCTGGCGTGAACGACGGTAGACGGTGCCCTCATAGTCGACGAGGTATGACCGGGGAGAGCCGGCATTACCAATTACTACAGCCAGCCTGTATTGTCTGGAGGGGGACTGCATCCGCACCACCTGGCCCGGGAACAGGCGAGGAAGCGGCTGGGCCGACTTGTCAAAGGAGTGTTTCTGGATGGCTTTCTTCTCGATGATGCGCTCCATGACAGCGGCAGGGTTCTGGACCGAGGGTTTGAGGGATTGCTGTGAGACAGGGAGAGGTGGCCTAGTGGTGCGGGACATGAGGCGCTGGGCAGGCGAACCGAGCGCGGGGTAGCGGGAAATGTTGCGGAGGTTGAGGAGGGCAAGGTAGAAGTCGGAATGGGAAAGGAGGCAGTGTTCCATCAGCTCCTTGGCGCTGCGGACGGCGCGTTTTGCAAGGCCGTTGCTCTGCAGATACAGAGGGCTGCTGGTGATGTGGCGAAAGTTCCAACGGGCAGCAAAGGCATGGAACTCGGCACTGGAGAACTGGCTGCCGTTGTCCGATTGGAGGGTCACCGGGGATCCAAAGGTCGAAAAGTGGCGGCGAAGCTTCCCGATGACGGCGGCAGAGGTGATGGAAGGTAGCTGATCCACCTCAAACCAACTGGAGTATGAGTCCACCAGGACCAGGAAGTGCTTGCCACGCCATTCGAACAGGTCCGTGGCAACAGACATCCACGGTAGTTCGGGGGCCGGCTGCTGCAGGAGAGGCTGGCGCTGCTGATGAGGCAGGGGACTGTTGCAGGCAGCGCAAGCGGAGACCCTGTCACGGATGTCCTGAGCCATACCCGGCCAGTAGAATTGGCTCTGGGCCTGGGACAAAGTAGCTTCCACCCCGGGGTGGCCGCTGTGTGCAGATTGAAAATAGTGATCCCGCAGAGCGGCCAGCACCACGGCCTTGTGACCCTTCACCACCACGCCGTTGTGTAGCACCAGTTCATCCCAAACCAGGAAGTAAGGTACAGCGCCAGCAGGCAGTTCGGAGCGTCAGTCAGGCCAACCACGGCGGATAACGTCCGCAAGTTGTTGCAGGGCAGGATCATCAGCAGTATGTTTGACCAGGGACTGCATCTGCTGGGAAGGAACAATGTTAACATTCAGTACCATCAGGTCAGACGATTCGTAAGGGTGGCGGGCAACGGAAGGGAGCGGCGCACGGGAAGCACCAGGAAGCGCTGCAGGCCAGGGACGTCAGTAGAAGCGGGCATCTCGGTGACTGCTGCCGTTTTCTGAGGGTCAGGCTTTAAACCCCCCGCCGTGAAAACGTGACCAACGTAAGTGACTTCCGGGACCCGGAACCGACACTTCTTCGGATTGAGCTTGAGATTGATCTCACGAGCCCTGTCGAGGACTTTATGGAGGTGCAGGTCGTGCTCCGCGACGTCCCTCCCGTACACCAGAATGTCATCCACGATGATAGCGCACGGCAACCCAGCAAACAGCTGTTCCATGGTGCGCTGCAAAACCTCACTAGCCGAGTTGATCCCGAACGGCATGCGGAGGAAACGGAACCTGCCGAAGGGTGTGCTGAAGGTGGTGAGGAATGAGGAACGTTCATCCAGAGGGATCTTCCAGAAGGAGCTCTTGGCGTCTAAGACAGAGAAGACAGTGGCAGGACCGACCTGTGCAGCGACGTCCTCCCCCGTCCGCATGGGGTAGTGCGGGTGCTTGATGGCAAGGTTCAGGTCCTTTGGGTTAATGCAGATCCGGATCTCGCTCTTATCCTTCTTGGCAGCGACGACCATGGTGGAGACCCACCTGGTGGGAGCGCTCACCTGCTTGAGGATGCCCATGGTCACCATATCACGCAGAGTAGATTCCACGCGGCCCTTCATTCATTGCAAAGGAGACGCGGTGGGCCGGTTGAATCACCGGATCAACACTCGGGTCGACAACGATTTTATAGTCACAGGGCAATTTCCCCAAAATGTCATCAAAACGGTTAGGGTATTCGCCCAGGGGGTCCATGGGGGCCTGCACCAGGTGAATGCCGCGGTGGAAAGAAACCAAACCAAGGTCCTGGCACGCACGAGCGCCCAACAGGGTGACGTTGTCAGAATCCAGCAGGTGGAAGGTGAGGGGCCGAGAGGTCTCAAGGACTGGTCTCCAACTGGAGGTGTGGGTTCGTATCCCACTTCTGACACCATGTAAAATTACTTGATTTCTACAGTCTTTTACTGATGGTTTATTATAAACACTAACACACACTATGCAATAGCTGTCCGTGGTCATCACTGGAGCTAGAGAGCGAGCTGGAGGTGGGGACCTTACAATTATACGAGAGACATTGGGGAGTGGTTAGTAGTAGTGAGGTCATTATGTTAAAGGAACATTCACTGATCTACACTGCCTTACAGTGTCAGAGACACGGGGTCTATCCTGACTACGGGTGCTGTCTGTACTGAGTTTGTACGTTCTCCCCGTGACTTGTGTGGGATTTCACTGAGATCTGAGATTTCCTCCCACACTCCACAGATGTACAGGTTTGTAGGATAATTTGCTTGGTACAAATGTAAATTGTCCCGAGTGTGTGTGGGTGCGTGTAAGACAGTGTAAGTGCATGGCGATCGCTGGTCGGTGCAGGTTCGGTGGGCTTGCTTCCACACTGTATCTCTAAACTAAATTAAACCTCAATAAGATCATCCATCATCCTCCTGTGCTCCAAGGAATAAAAACTATCCTGCTGAAATTCTCCCTGCAGCTCAGGTCTTCAAATCTTGGCAACATCCTGTTGATCAATAAACATGCAGTGACATCAATTCAAAGTAGAAAGGTAAAATAATGGTTACCTATTTGTGGAACCAATTCCATTATGACCAGTGAGGCAGCCTGAATATCTTCACCAAAATTTTCCAATCTGAGGCAAATAAAATGTTGAATTATGTTCCAAGTTGCATTTAACTTTGTCATATGTTCTCATTTACCACATAATCAGATACAATAGTTTTAAAATGAGGGGCAAAGTTTAAAGGATTTTTTAAGAAGTAACCAAAAAGGTTGATGAGGGCAAGACTGTTGATGTTGTCCATCTGGACTTCAGCAAGGCTTCTTAGTTTAGTTTAGTTCAGTTCAGTTTAGTTTAGTTCATTTAAGTTTAGTTTAGAGATACAGTGCAGAAACAGGTCCTTCAGCCCACTGAGTCCGCATCGACCAGTGATCCCCGCACACTAACACTTCCCTAAACACACCAGGGACAATTACATTTATACCAAGCCAATTAACCTATAAACATGTACATATAAGGAACGTGGGAATAAACTAAGTTCTCAGAGAAAACCCAATGAGGTCACGGGGAGAACGTACAAACTCTAAACAGACAGCACCCGCAGTCAAGATTGAACCTGGGTCTTTGGCGCTGTAAGGCAGCAACTCTACCGATGCGCCAAAGGGCCTGTCCCACGCGACCAAACCGGAAGTGGGGGCCGTGCGGGGCCACGCGGAGGTCGAGTGATCCCTGTACAGGGCCTGTCCTACCAGCATGCGACTGCATGCGGCGAGCATGAGCAAACCGGAAGAGGGGGCCGCGCGGAGGTTCGAGTGATCCCGTACGAGTTGACGTGAAGTTCGAGCGAAGTCCGCGGGAAGTTCGCGCTAGGCGTATGCTGTCAAGATGCTGCGTACGGCGTCGAGGCCTCAAAGCGGCTGCTGGCCGGCAGGCCGTTGCCGCGCGGAATTTTTGAACAGTGTCAGTTTTTCGGAGCCCCGCGCGATGTCGGGATCAGCTCTGCACAACTCCATACAGCTGCGGTGATCGAAGTGGGACTGGCCCCGTGAGGCCATACGGCTCAAGCGACCATGTTAGGTTGTGCTTGCCGCATGCAGTCGCATGCTCGTGGGGCAGGCCCTTTACTAATCACGCCTTATACATTCTTATCAAGCACTCACAGCACTTACAGCGCCAGAGACACGGGTTCGATCCTGACTACGGGTACTGTCTATGCAGAGTTTGTACATTCTTCCCGAGACCACGTGGGTTTTCTCCGAGATCTTCGGTTTCCTCCCACACCACAAAGGCGTATAGGTTTGTAGGCTAATTGGCTTAGCCTGTGTAAATTGTCCCTAGTTTGTGGGATAGTGCCAGTGTGCGGGGATTGCTGACTGGCGTGGACTCGGTGGGCAGAGGGCCAGTTTCCACACTGTATCTGTGAATTAAACTAAACTGATGAAGCCCAATGTCCCAAAAGCTTCCTTGACCACCCAACCTATCTGTACTTCCAGGGAATGATGTACCTGCACGCCTGGATCCCTTTCCTCTACAACACTCCCCAGCCCACTGTCATTCACTGTGAAGGTCCTGTCCTCGTTTGACTTCCCAAATTGCAACACCTCACACTCCATATAACCATATAACATATAACACTCAGCTGCATTGAACTCAATTATCCATTAATCAGCACCTTTGTCCGGCTGTTTAGTTTAGTTTTAGTTTAGAGATACAGCGTGCACCAAGGTACTGTGAAAAGCTTTTACTGTGAACTACTACAAGCACAAACTGCGAAGTTAAGGAAATCTCATAAAAATTATATATACTGTAAATTATACAATATACATCATTATATTACATCATATACAAAGAGAAATATATATACATGTACATTATACAATATACAGTACATAATTAAATTACAATTATAATCATGCATGTTGTATATTTCTATATAATACAATTTCTATACAATATGCATAATTGTGTTACATAATTATATGACATTATATATACATATCTATATATATTTCTATTTATAATGTAACACAATCATGTAATACAATTATGTATATTGTATATGTATAATAAAGAAATGTAATATAAATTATAATATAAAATAATATTATATGAATAGATAAATTATATATTTAACATGAATTCACTCACTTACTGCCCAAATCCCCTGCACTGGTACGGCACACTGAATTAAAATGTAGCATTCCTCATGCCGTGCCCTCGATTTATACACAGAGATATCGGAGTCAGCTGACTTCAAGTAGCTTGTTCTAACAAATTACCTAATTACATAGAAACGCGGGAGGCTCTATCAGCTACAGGGATAAAATCATCTCAGAATAAACAGGTCTTTTGACACATTTGTGTAAATATTATGTTCGAAACCTGGAATCAAAATTTTGTTTAGTTTAGATTAGAGATACAGTGTGGAAAAACGTCCATTCTGCACACCGGGTCCACGCAGACCAGCAATTAACATTAATCACGTACATTAGCACTATTCTACACACACTAAGGACGTTACAATTTTACTGAAGCCAAATAACCCACAAACCTGTATGTCTTGTAACCGGAGCACCTGGGGAAAACCCACGTGGTCACGGGGAGAACATGCAAACTCCGTAGAGACAAGCATCCGGGGTCAGGATCAAACCAGGTCTATGGTGCTGTAAGGCTGCAAATCAACTACAGCACCACCGTGCTGCCCCACAATAAAGTTCACATAATCTGCACAGCCCATGAAGGCAAAGTAGTCGAACAGCGCAGAAATCTTGGCAAATAACGTCTGAGATTTTGTGTTCAAATGCCACGACGGAAGCTGGGAAAGGTCAGTTCTTATACTTTGTTAAAGTGTAAATCTGTAATGATTAGATAATTCCTCAATTTAGTTCTGACTACGGGTGCTGGCTGTAGGGAGTTTGTACGTTCTCCCCGTAACCCGCGTGGGTTTTCCCCGAGATCTTTGGTTTCCTCTCAAACTCCTAAGATGTACAGGTTTGCAGGTTAATTGGCTTTGTATAAGTGTAAATTGTTCCATGCGTGTGGAGGATAGTGTTAAGGGCCTGTCCCACGATGCGAGTTTACCCAAGAGCTCTCCCGAGTTTTAAAAAAACATTAAACTCATGGTAAGTATGTAGAAGGTACGTAGTGGGTACGTCGGAGCTCGTGGATGTCTTGTAGCAGCTCGTAACGCTAACGGCAGGTACTCGGGAAACGCGGAAACTCGTGAAGTTTTTTCAACAGTGTGAAAAATTTCCAAGAATAAAATAATACTCGTGATGAGATACCACGACTTTGATATTTTTTTAACTGGGTAGAGCTCTTGGGTGAATACACAACGCGGGACAGGCCCTTTAATGTGCAGGGATCGCTGGTCAATGCGGACTCTGTGTGCCGAGGGGCCTGTTTATACGCTGCATCTATAAAATAAACTAAAAAGGAGGTGAATCACATGGAATAGGTTGATACTATTAGAATAGCAGGGAATATCAGGGACTCTACTTCCTTGGAAGGCTTAGGGAGTTCAGCATGTCCCCAACAATTCTCACAATAACCATATAATAACCATATAACAATTACAGCACGGAAACAGGCCATCTCGACCCTTCTAGTCCATGCCGAACACATATTCTCCCCTAGTCCCATATACCGGCGCTCAGACCATAACCTTCCATACCTTTCCCGTCCATATAACTATCCAATTCATTTTTAAATGATAAAAACGAACCTGCCTCCACCACCTTCACTGGAAGCTCATTCCACACAGCCACCACTCTCTAAGTAAAGAAGCTCCCCCTCATGTTACCCCTAAACTTCTGTCCCTTAATTAGAAACATAGAAACATAGAAATTAGGTGCAGGAGTAGGCCATTCGGCCCTTCGAGCCCGCACCGCCATTCAATATGATCATGGCTGATCATCGAACTCAGTATCCTGTACCTGCCTTCTCTCCATACCCTCTGATCCCCTTAGCGACAAGGGCCACATCTAACTCCCTCTTAAATATAGCCAATGAACTGGCATCGACTACCTCGATTCTCAAGTCATGTCCCCTTGTTTGAAGCTTCCCTACTCTCAGTGGGAAAAGCTTATTCACGTCAACTCTGTCTATCCCTCTCATCATTTTAAAGACCTCTATCAAGTCCCCCCTTAACCTTCTGCGCTCCAAAGAATAAAGCCCTAACTTGTTCAACCTTTCTCTGTAACTTAGTTGCTGAAACCCAGGCAACATTCTAGTAAATCTCCTCTGTACTCTCTCTATTTTGTTGACATCCTTCCTATAACTAGGCGACCAAAATTGTACACCATACTCCAAAATTCCCCAATGGAAAGCATTTTATCAGGATGCATCACAGCATGGTTTGGGAACAGCTCCATCCAAGACTACAAGAAATTTCAGATAATTTTGGACGCAGCCCAGACCATCACATAAACCAACCTCCCTTCCATTGACTCCATTCACACCTCACACTACTTCCACAAGGCCAGCAGCATCATCAAGGACGAGTCGCAGCCTGCCCACTCCCTCTTCTCCCCTCTCCCATCGGGCACAAGGTACAGAAGTGTGAAAATGCACACCTCCAGATTCAGGGACAGTTTCTACCCAGCTATTATCAGGCAGTTGAACCTTACAACTAACAACTAGAGAACAATCCTGAACTATTTTCTACCACATTGGAGACACTCAGACAATCTTTGATCAGACTTTCTTATACTAACCATTATCCAAGTTATTCCCTTTATCATGTATCTCTACACTGTAAATGGCTTGATTGTAATCATGTATTGCCTTTCCGCTGACTGGTTAGCACGCAACAAAAGCTTTTCACTGAACCTCAGTACATGTGATAATATAATACTCAATTAACCTACAAACCTGCATGTCCTTGGAGAGTGGGAGGAAACTAAACCAAAACGCAAGTCAATTGCACGCATGTATGTTGCAATATTTGTGAATGAGTGTGCTTGAAATGTCAAATATTATTTTTGTGGTTTAAGATTACAACATTAAATGTTGAAGGTCATGGATTTTTTAAGTCTTTTTAATACTAGAGGGTGCACCTTATCAATGGCGATATGATTGTTGATCAATTGCTGGCAACAGGATAGAGTTGATGTGGAGAGGATGTTTTTGCTGGTAAGAGAATCCAAGACCAGAGTTTCATAGCCTCAGAATTAAAGGTCGTTCCTTTAGGAAGGAGGAGGGGGAATTTCTTTAGCCAGAGGGTGGTGAATCTGTGGAATTATTTGCCACAGAAGGTTGTGGAGACCATCAATGGATATTCTTAAGGCAGCGATTGATAGATTCTTGATTAGTACATGAGCCTGGGGTTATGGGGGGAAGGCAGGAGAATGGGGTTAGGAAGGAAAGATAGATTTAAGGGAGGCACAGCGGTATTGCTGCCTTACGGCACTTACAGTGCCAGAGACCCAGGTTTGATTCCAATGTCGGGTACTACCTGTACGGAGTTTATACTTTCTCCCCGTGACCGGCATGGGTTTTCTTCGAGATCTTCAGTTTCCTTCCACACTCCAATTGGCTTGGTATAAATGTAAAATTGCCCCTAGTGTGTGTAGGATAGCGTTAATGTACGGGGATCGCCGGTGGGTGTGGACTCAGTGGGCGTGGATTCAGTGGGGCGAAGGATATGTTTCCTTGCTGTATCGCTATACTAAACTAAACTAAACATGAATAAATGTGCGGAGTAGATTTCCTAATTCTGCTCCTATCTCAGAACTTATGAACTATTAGCTTTATTGAATTAAGGGGAAGGCTTTGGGTAGAGTTTCATTCAGTACATAGTTACCGTTAGCAAGGGTGACATACACATCACCATATGTTCATGATGTAAAAATGTATGTAACTATTTCCTTGTGTATTCTATCTGTGTCTGCACAAGATTGTTTACCGAAACTGCCTAGGGCACAAGTAATTGACATGTCTCGGTCAAGAGATTAAGAGTCTATCACAGAACTTGCAGAACGGCTAATCTTGCTCCTGTGTAACTTTCCACAGCTAAATGTTATTTCCTTTGAATTCTGAGTGTCCTTGTTCATTACCATTTGTCTGGATGCTTTTTTGTCTAAATCAATGTATAAAAGAGATGGTTTTGAGCATTAGCTCAGAGAGGACTCCCACAGACACTTGGGCTCTGTGTGACTCTCTCTCACAATAAAGTTTGTTCAGTTTCTACCTCCGTTTTTGTAATAGTCTTTGTTGGAAAATTTCTAACATAATTGGCGCCCAACGTGGGGCCCCAATACCTCTGTTGCCGGTTTTCAGGGGAACCAAGAGCGCTCATTTTAAGGTTCCTTACGGACACCGGGGCAGAGTGACGGGGCTCAACCGACACGCCGGAGGTAGGACTGAACGTTCCGTAGATAGTGGGTCCGCAGCTAAGTAATTTTGACTTTGCCGAATTGTATTTTGTTACCTTCCTCAGAGACCCGGGACGGCATACAGAATTGTCGGGGACAATTGAAGAGAGTAGTTGGACCACTCCGGCGACTGGGTCGTCAAACAAGCCTGGGACTTCAGAAGACAAGTTGGACTTGACAGGAGAAGAGTAGTTGGACTTCTCGGGTGACGGGGTCACCAAAGAATTGTTGGGGACAATTGAGAAGAGTGGTTGGACTGCTCGGGTGACGAACGGGGTCGTCCAAGGTAAGAAGTCTGGGACTTCAGTCAAGTTGACTTGACGGGGAAAAAATATAGTCTTAATTCTCGAGGAGGGAATCAGAATGGGCTCGACAAACTCAAAAGGTTCTGAAAGTGATGAGAAATGTATGTTTATACAAAGTAAGCGTAATTGTAAGTATTTAAACAATTGGTTTTAATTTGATTTTAGTGGTAAGTTACTTGTTGATGATTGTGGTAAATTAATATTTGCTATTGCCAAAGATGCAACAAAAAGAAGGAAGGATAAAGACAAGTTGGGCTACCGTGAAGCACGTCTGTGGCTTCAGGAAGCCAGATCGCGCAGAGATGGAAAGGAAAAAGAGAAGGAACAACTTACCAAAAGCGAACCATCGACAAACGCTTTCCTCCAGAAGGGGGACAACGAGGTCTCCCACCGATCACCGGGTATGGCGAGTATCCCCCCCCCCCCCCTCCGTACACACCGGAGAAAAAGGGGGTGGCCTTGCCACTGGTGGAAGAAACCGTGGGATCGGACTCAACAAGGGCTCCAACCCCCTGTACTGGAACAAAAACCAACCATTAAAGAAAGCGGCCAGCTGCACCCAGGTTTGCAAAGTCCGAAAACCACTCGCTCGGGTACCATTTATAATCTTCATTCAGGTCCTATATTTGAGCCTAAATCTCCACGGTCAATAAGACCAAGCAGGGCCGAAATGTATCCTATGATTGCAATGCCTAATCCAGATGCCGGCGCAGTGGGGCCAATGTACGTGTACAGGCCATGGAATATGGAGGCTATTAAAAAGGCACTGGAGGGCATTCCACATCCTAGAGATAATTTCGCAAAGTGGCAGAGGGACTTTGGAAACCTGGTTGTAAGTTATCGTTTAAATACGGTAGAATATGAACAAGCGTTGCAAAGTCTTATCGGGTGTGATTGGTGTTTAATTGAAGGAGACTGGAATGCTATTGTAAATGGAGCACCCCTTCAGTGGGCACCAGGTCAGAATGATTATCATAACAGACGAATAGCTATTGAAAATCGAATAAGAGCACACTTCCAGAGAGGAGTCGATTACAATAAAATTAGGGAATGTACACAAAATAAAGACGAGCCTGTGCTCCACTATTTCTCCAGACTTAGGGTTGTCTTTGAGGCAAATAGTGGACAAGAAGTACCGATCCCGTGGGTGGATGATGGACCGTTTGCCCAACAGTTTAAAATCAAACTATTAAACGGATTAAAACCCGAGATTAGTTTATATATAAAAAAGCACATGGTGGGATGGAAAACAAAGGCACTCAATGATGTAAAAGATTGGACAGTACATGCGGAGGAAAACACCAAACAGAAAAAGATTGTAAAGAACGTTTATCTGGCCGATGTTGAGGAAATAAGCGAAAATACCGTCCCTGTATTCTACCGGGTAAAACAAGGAGATCAGGGGCGGAGATGCCAGAGAGGAAGAGGAAGAGGTAGAGGCAGAGGTAGAGGGAGTAGGTCCCCAAGGGGGGAGGGATGTTTTGTCTGCGGAAAACTCGACCATTGGGTTCGAGATTGTCCCCAGGCTAAGCATAATACACTAAGAGAAGGCGAGGAGGGTTCAAGGTCCCAAAGCTATGACCGATCCTGACTGACCGAGGCTGAAGGGAGGGACAAATCAACCAGAGATACTCCCACTCCCCCAGCCGACAAAGAGCCTCTGCAAATATTGGATCTAGACAGTGGCGTAGGGTGGGTTTTGAGCGCCCGGGGCAGTTTAAAGTTTTGCGCCTCCTCATTAGCGGGGGGGGGGCGGTTGGGAGAGGATGCTAGGAGACTGCAGGGTGACTTGAGGATGCTAGGAGACTGCAGGGTGACTTGGATAGGCTGGGTGAGTGGGCAAATGTTTGGCAGATGCAGTATAATGTGGATAAATGTGAGGTTATCCATTTTGTGGCACAAACAGGGAAAGCAGACTATTATCTAAATGGTGGCCGATTGGGAAAGGGGGAGATGCAGCGAGACCTGGGTGTCATGGTACACCAGTCATTGAAGGTAGGCATGCAGGTGCAGCAGGCAGTAAAGAAAGCGAATGGTATGTTAGCTTTCATTGCAAAAGGATTTGAGTATAGGAGCAGAGAGGTTCTACTGCAGTTGTACAGGGTCTTGGTGAGACCACACCTGGAGTATTGCGTACAGTTTTGGTCTCCAAATCTGAGGAAGGACATTATTGCCATAGAGGGAGTGCAGAGACGGTTCACCAGACTGATTCCTGGGATGTCAGGACTGTCTTATGAAGAAAGACTGGATAGACTTGGTTTATACTCTCTAGAATTTAGAAGATTGAGAGGAGATCTTATAGAAACTTACAAAATTCTTAAGGGGTTGGACAGGCTAGATGCAGGAAGATTGTTCCCGATGTTAGGGAAGTCCAGGACAAGGAGTCACAGCTTAAGGATAAAGGGGAAATCCTTTAAAACCGAGATGAGAAGAACTTTTTTCACGCAGAGAGTGGTGAATCTCTGGAACTCTCTGCCACAGAGGGTAGTTGAGGCCAGTTCATTGGCTATATTGGCTATATTTAAGAGGGAGTTAGATGTGGCCCTTGTGGCTAAGGGGATCAGGGGGTATGGAGAGAAGGCAGGTACGGGATACTGAGTTGGATGATCAGCCATGATCATATTGAATGGCGGTGCAGGCTCGAAGGGCCGAATGGCCTACTCCTGCACCTAATTTCTATGTTTCTATATGTTAAGAGGGGGAGAAGGGGAGAAGGGGAGAAGGGGAGAAGGGGAGAAGGGGAGAAGGGGAGAAGGGGAGAAGGGGAGAAGGGGAGAAGGGGAGAAGGGGGAAGGGAAGGGGGAAGGGAAGGGGGAAGGGAAAGGGGAAGGGAAAGGGAAGGGGAAGGAACACGTTTTTGGTCTCTTCCTTCGGCGGATGCGACTTCTTTTGTCGCGTCCCCCGTCTCCGCCTGCCTAATGGCGGAGCTGGCGGCCTGGGAGCTGGGGCAGAGGCAGCGGCAGCTGGGACTGCGGCAGCGGCGACCAGAACTCGGAGCGGGGACAGCGACAGCGGCGGCCTGGCCTTAGAGCTGGGGCGGCGGAAGCGGCGGCCTGGCATCGGAGCTGGGGCGGCGACCTGGCCTTGGAGCGGGGACAGCGACAGCGGTGGCCTGGCATCGGAGCTGGGACGGCGGCAGCGGCCGCCTGGCATCAGAGCTGGGACGGCGGCGGCAGTGGATGGGACGGCGGCAGCAGCAGCGACAGTGGTGGGTGGCCTGGCCACGGAGCTGGTGCGGCGACCTGGCCTCGGAGTGGGGACAGCGACAGCGGCAGCCTGGCCTTGGAGCTGGGACGGCGGTGGCAGCGGCCGGGACCGGCGGCAGCAGCAGCGGCCTGGCCTCGGAGCTGGGATGGCGGCAGCAGCAGCGACAGCGGCAGTAGCAGCGACAGCGGCGGCCTGGCCTCGGAGCGGGGACAGCGGCCGCCCGGCATTAGAGCTGGGACGGCGGCAGGGCTGGGACGCGGCAGCAGCATCGACAGCGGCGGCCTGGCCTCGGAGCTGGGGCGGCGGCCTGGCCCGCGCTGCTTTTATACTCACAGCTCCAGGTAACCCCTCCTCGCTCCAACGGCTCCCCGGGCCTCTTAATTTTATTAAAAAATTTTTATCCAACAATTTTTTTGCGTCCCTAAAAATTTAGCGCCCGGGGCAACCACCCCTCTGCCCCCCCCCCCCCCCCCCCCCCCCCCCCCCCCCCCCCCCCCCCCCCCACGCTACGCCACTGGATCCAGAAGAAATCTTCTATGTCTTACAAGACTACCTAAAGCCTACGATAAGTTTAATAGTGAATGGGGAAAGGATGACATTTTTATGTGATAGCGGAGCATGTAAAACTGTCATAATAAAAGACGAAGAGCCCCGGGAACACTATACTCCAAGAATTCATTAACAGTAAAGTCCGCCACCGAGCATACTAACGTGGTTCTTGACTAAACCACTTAAGTTCCAAGACAAATATCTAATGTGTGTTGCGAGGAACAGGTACTGGTCTCAGCGACTTGTCCAGTAAATTTGCTAGGCCGAGACATTATGATGGGATTGTGGACTGGTATAATACCCACCACAGATAGATGACCCAGATGTCAAAGCACAAGTGGATATTTTAACTGCTGCACTGCAAGCTTTGGATCTTGACTTTGAGGAAGAAAAAATCTGTAGCGTCACTGTTTAATCAAACACAGTTGCAAACGGAAACTGCTGCAGTTGATCCAAGAAGGGTTGAACAAGGCAATGTGTCTTTAACTGCTGACATTTCAGCCACCATTGAGGAACACTGTGTTAGTGATACAGTGCACATCGACCAATCACACATTGCACCACCCTTTTCTACAATGGTAACAGATAACAGCAGGAATTGGCGCTTCAGAGCTGATCTTTCCGAACAACTTATTTTGCTGCTGGAACTGTACAACCCCAAAGATGTGTATAACTATCTGCGCCCCTTATCTCTCAGCCTCTGTGTGGATAAGGCATCTTCAGTCCGATGGAGTGCCCTAGGCCATGAATAAATGTGCGGAGTAGATGGGCGAAATTTCCTAATTCTGCTCCTATCTCAGAACTTATGAACTATTAGCTTTATTGAATTAAGGGGAAGGCTTTGGGTAGAGTTTCATTCAGTACATAGTTACCGTTAGCAAGAGTGACATACACATCACCATATGTTCATAAGATATGCTGGTTCCTTATTACATATTATAAATGGTTTGCGCTGCTTTGGAAGGTTAATGGCAGCTGGCTAGCTAGATAAAGGGGCCCACACAAAGCTGGGTCTGAATATCTCTTTGGCTTGAAGCACATTTTGCGAGTGTGCTTGAAATGTCAAATATTATTTTGTGGTTTAAGATTACAACATTAAATGTTGAAGGTCATGGATTTTTTAAATGAGGAAGTCGAGGATCCAGTTGCAGATGGATGCACGGAGACCCAGTTCTGCGAGTTTGGTAACCAGTTTGGAGGGAATGAGTGTGTTAAATGCCGAGCTGAAATCAATGAATAACAGCCTGACATATCAGTGTTTGTTGTCCAAGTGGTCCAGTGCGGAGTGGAGGGCCAGCGATATCGCATCCACCGTTGATCTGTTGTGACAGTATGCGAACTGCAGTGGGTCCAGGTTTTTGTCAAGTTGATTTGCTCCATGATCAAGCTCTCAAAGCACTTCATCACCACCAGCGTTAGTGCCACTGGTTGATAGTCATTGAGGCATGTCACCTTACTCTTCTTGGGCACCGGTATAATTGATGCCTTTTTAAAGCAGGTGGCTTTACCTTTCATAAATCCATGCTGACTTTGTCCAATGATTTCACCACTTTCCAAATGTGCTGCTATCCCATCTTTAATAACGGATTCTAGTAGTTTCCCCACTACCGATGTTTTGACTAACTGGTCTGTAATTCCCCGTTTTCTCTCCCCCTCCTTTTTAAAAAGTGGGGTTACATTAGCTACCCTCCAATCCTCAGGAACTACTCCAGAATCTAAAGAGTTTTGAAAAATTATCACTAAGGCATAACGAATGCACTATTTCTGGGGCTACTTCCTTAAGTACTCTGGGATGTAGCCTATCTGGCCCTGGGGATTTATCGGCCTTTAATCCATTCAATTTACCTAACACCACCTCCCGGCTAACCTGGATTTCACGAAGTTCCTCCATCTCATTTGACCCCCGGTTCCCTGCTATTTCTGGCAGATTATTTATGTCTTTCTTAGTGAAGACAGAACCAAAGTAGTTATTCAATTGGTCTGCCATGTTCTTGATCCCCATGATCAATTCACCTGTTTCTGACTGCAAGGGGACTACATTTGTTTTAACTTATCTTTTTCTCTTCACATATCTATAAACACTTTTGCCGTCAGTTTTTATGTTCCCTGCCAGTTTTCTTTCATAATCTATTTTCCCTTTCCTAATTAAGCCCTTTGTCCTCCTCTGCTGGACTGAATTTCTCCCAGTCCCCTGGGAGGCTGCTTTTTCTGGCTAGAATGCAGCTCTGCAACTAGTGCAGCTGCAGGTCCCCGACAATACCTGCGCTGATATGGCCCCCTCCATGGACCATATCAGGATGGAGTATCTCCTCAGTGGGATGAACGCCCTGTGGACGCATCCATGCTCCACCTGGGTAAACAGCCAAGGATGTACCCATGGAGGGGAAAATCCTTTTTTGTTCATGCAGCTGGCGTGTCGTGGAATGTTCCCTCCGACATACCACCAAACTGCGACTGCCTAGCTCCCCTCCTCAGAGAGGGAGCTATAATGCAGCCCTGCACCGGGCGCTGCCGCAGGTCCCTGAGACCCGCGCTGATATTACTCCCTTCCTTTGAGTATCAGGTGGAGCATCTCTCCCATGAGATGCTCTATCCGGAAAAGAAACATCCGAAGATGTTCCCACTGCAGGAGGCGAACCCTCCTGGGCGGACTTGTCCGAAGTTAACCAGCCTGCCGAGCCGGTATTTCCCACGGAGCTGGGATTCTCGGTGGCTTCCACAGCCGGCGGTCTCCATGGCTGGGTTTCCCCGAGCCGGGTTTTCCCTCGTGGAGCCAGGATACCCCGCGGCCTCCGCAGCTGAGGTGTCCCCGAGCTGGATTCCCCTCGCAGAGCCGGGATTTCCCGCGGTCTCCACAGCCGGGTTTCCCCGCACCGGGTTCCCCTCCCCGTGGATTCGGGATTCCCCGGACGACATCCAGCAGGAACTCTGTAGAGAGCTTCAACCTGAAAAATAAGTTCGAAACTTACCTTCAGGTTCGAAACTTACCGCTGGAGGAGCGACGCGCCTGCCAGCCAGTCGCGGTGTGATGCGCTAGACGTAATGACGCGCATGCGGGCTGGCGGGTTCTTCACGTAGTCACTCACGTGACTCCAAAGTAAAACAATGATCCATTCTACATTTTACTTGACCTTTGTCCCCTTTGTTCTGTTGTTCTCACACCTTACCCTTCCATATCTCTATGTTTCCCTCTCCCCTGATTTTCAGTCCAAAGAAGGGTCTTGATCTGAAATGTCACCTAATCCTTCTCTTCAGAGATGCTGCCTGACCCGCTAAGTTACTCGAGATTTTGTGCCGCCTTCCTTAAGAACATTGAAAGCTCCAAGTTTAGGTGACCTCGAACAACTCTCCTCTCTCCCTCTGCTTTCTCCCCACACTCACCCTTCCTCTGAACCTCACCTACACTAGCACCTATTTCTCCCCTCCCCCTCCTTCCCCACCGACATTCCTTCCTCTGTCTTCACAGTTCGCAACTCGTCAATCCTTCCGTCTCACATCTTTTTTTCTATCTCTGGCCTTTGTCCAACCATCTGCCCATCATAAGATGATAAGGTCATGAGTGATAGGAGAAGAATTAGGCCATTCGGTCCATCATGTCTGCTCCACCATTCAATCATGGCTAATCTATCTCTCCCTCCGAACCCCATTCACCTGCCTTCTCCCCATAACCTCTGACAACCGTACTAATCAAAAATCTATCTCAACTCTTCCCTTAAAAATATCCATTGACTCCACATTGACTCCACACCTCCACAACCTTCTGTGGCAAAGAATTCCAGAGATTCACCGCCCTCTGACTAAATAAATTCCTCCTCATCGGAAAGGAACATCCTTTAATTCTGAGGCAACGACCTTTAGTTCTAGGCTCTCCCACCAGTGGAAACATCCTCTCCACATCCACTCTATCCAAGCCTTTGACTGTTCAGTAAGTTTCAATAAGGTCCCCCCTCTTCCTTTTAAACCCAAGTGAGTACAGGCCCAGTGCCAATGAACACTCTTCATAAATTAACCCATTCATTCCTGGGATCATTCTTGTAAACCTTCTCTGGACCTCACCAGAGCCAGCACAACCTTCCCACAATTGTCCACAATATTCCAAATGTGACCTGACCAGCGCCTTATGGAGCCTCAGCATTACATCCCTGTTTTTGTACTTTAGCCTTCCTTTCTACTGATTTGACTTTCATATTAACTTTATGGGAATCCTGCACCAGCACTCCCAAGTCCTTTTGCACCTCCGATTTCTAGATTCTCTCCCCATTTAGAAAATAGTCTACACCTTTATTCCTACGACCAAAATGCATGACAAGAGTGTTCTTTGGAGAAAAGTAATGGGTGATGTTTCGGGACGAGTCTCTTCATCAGACTGAAAGTCAAGGGCAAGGACTGTCATTACAATGAGTGCAGCACGAGTCTCCATATGGGGTGATAGAATATCCACGCTACCTGCCTCAACTACCATGGGTCTAACGGCAAGTGAGCAACTCCCCCCTGATGTAGACGTAATTTGGGCCAGATGGAAATACCTCAATCAATAGACAATAGATAATAGGTGCAGGAGTAGGCCATTCGGCCCTTCGAGCGAGCACCACCATTGTTGATCATCCCCAATCAGTACCCCATTCCTGCCGTCTCTCCATATCCTCTGACTCTGTTATCTTTAAGAGCCCTATCTAGCTCTCTTGAAAGTATCTAGAGAACCGGCCTCCTCTGAGGCAGAGAATTCCACATACAATCGATGGAGAACTGGTGTTGGCAGAGCCAAGGTGTCTCTAAACAAGTGGGGATATAACTCCAATGATGTCACCTGCGAAAGTGGCATTGAACCACAAACAATGGAACACCTACTGAAATGACCTCAACTGGAAAACCAATGCACAGCTATCGATCTCTCTGCCTCCAATGAAGGTGCCCAGAAGTGTGTTCAGCTCTGGCTGAACAATATCTAATCTTGTGATGTTGACTCGATAAGAAGAAGGGAGAGGGAAACTAGAGATATGGGAAAGTACAGAACAAAGCAGAGCCTGTATCACTGACTCAGGAAAGTTGGAGCCCACAATGGTTTATTGTTTGCCAGGGAGGAGGTGTTTGAAAGGAAAACCAGGGTAGGAGCAGGACAGGTTTAGCGGGATACTGGCCAAATGCAGGAAGGTGGGACTATTGTAGATGGGACACATTAGTCGGTGTGGGTAAGTTGGGCTGAATGACCTGTTTTCAAACCTTATGAGTGCATTACTCTCTATTACTATATGTGACTCGACTGTGATAACAAGTGCCTGTAAATGACTTGCCCTTTCTTGTGATGTATTTACTCAGGATATATTTAGAATAATATTGAAAGTTGAAGTGCTTTTGTTTGCTCCCTCTTTACTTCCTTATCAAAGTCTTTCACTGCAGTTGGGTAAATGTGGCAATAGAATGTTTAACCCGTAATAGCATGTTAATGCACCGAGTCTCTTGCCCAGAGTAGGTGAACCGAGGACCAGAGGATATAGGTTTAATGTGAAGGGGAAAAGACTTAATAGGAATCCAAGGGGTAAAATTTTCACACAGAGGGTGCTGGGTATATGAAACAAGCTGCCAGATGAGGTAGTTGAGGGAGGGACTATCCCAACATTCAAGAAACAGTTAGACAGGTACATGGATAAAACAGATTTGGAGGGATATGGACCAGATGCAGGCAGGTGAGATTAGTACAGGTGCACAACCTTTTATCCGAAAGCCTTGGGACCAGACACCTTTCGTAATTCAGAATTTGTCGGTCTTCGGAATGGAAATTTTTTTGCGTAGATTTTAATGGCTGGCTCAGTGGTAGAGTGCTCGGCTCATATCCGGAAGGTCGCGAGTTTGCGCCTTGATCCCGGCAGAAGAAGTTGGAGCGGGGCTGGGCTGGGCTGCTGCTGGCTGTGGGTCTCTGGGATCTCTGTGCTTGCGGTGGGCCTGGTGGTCGACGTCCAATTGGTCCTGACGTCTCCGGTGACTGCACTGACCTGCAGCCATCGCCGTCGTGAAGACAGTACAAAGCCCCCACGCCGGTGCAATGAGCGGGGAGCTGGAGAGGGGAGGGAAGGGGTCACACACATGGCCGGGAAGCAGAGGGGTGTAGGTGGGGTGAAATTGAAGGGAGCGACAATCTGCTGCTGCCTGCAAGCTGAGTTTAAAAGTTCCCACGCAAGACTCACGATACACTGTGTATCGTGTCTACCGTGGGAACTTTTAAACTCAGCGGGCAGGTAGCAGCATATTGTCAATTATTAACCCTCCCGCGCAATATACCCTCACCTTCTCTTTTATGAATGGGTATTTAGTTCCCCTTTCTTCGAGGACCGACCGGAGGTTCCGCTGTCACCTCTGCGGGCCGCCCTCGGTGAACGTCCTGTCTCCCTGTCCCTGGGATAGTAGGGGGCGATCAAACAGCACAATATCCCCCTCCCCCTCCAACTCCAGAGGAATCCGCTCCCCAATGGGCCGCTACGGCGACAAGTGGCAGTTCGCTCACAGCCCGAGCTGCGCCACCCCAAGAACAAGAAGTACCTTCCACACTATCAGCTTCTGCCCATACACTGCGTGTTCCTCTGGAGTTGGAACGGGGCTGGGCTGGAGTTGCTGATCTGGGATCTCCGTGCTTGCAGTGGGCCTGGGGGTCGGTGTCCCGATGAGAGGGCGCAGCTCGGGCTGTGGGCGAACTGCAACTTGTCGCCGTAGTGGCCCATCGGGGAGCGGCTTCTGGTGGTCCTGACGTCTCCGGCCAGTTTGCAGTTTTCCTCTGGAGTTGGAACGGGGCCTGGCTGCTGCTAGCTGTGGGTCTCTGGGTTCTCCGTGCTTACAGAATTGATGTGGACAAGCTTTTCCCTTTGAGAATAGGGAAGATTCAAACAAGAGGACATGACTTCAGAATTAAGGGACAGAATTTTAGGGGTAATATGAGGGGGAACTTCTTTACGCAGAGAGTGGTGGCGGTGTGGAATGAGCTCCCAGTGGAAGTGGTGGAGGCAGGTTCGTTGGTATCATTTAAAAATAAATTGGATAGGCATATGGATGAGAAGGGAATGGAGGGTTATGGTACGAGTGCAGGCAGGTGGGACTAAGGGGAACAAAATTTGTTCGGCATGGACTTGTAGGGCCGAGATGGCCTGTTTCCGTGCTGTAATTGTTATATGGTTATATGGTTATATGGTTGCGGTGGGCCTGGGGGTCGGTGTCCCGTTGGTCCTGACGTTTCCGGTGACTGGCACTGCGCTGCTAGAATCGCCGACGTGAAGACAGTGCAAAGCCCCCGCGCCGGTGCAATGAGCGGAGAGTTGGAGAGGGGAGGGAAGGGGTCACACACATGGCCGGGAAGCAGAGGGGTGTAGGTGGGGTGAAATTGAAGGGAGCGACAATCTGCTGCTCCCTGCCCGCTGAGTTTAAAAGTTCCCACGCAAGGCTCACGATACACTGTGTATCGTGTCTACCGTGGGAACTTTTTAACCCAGCGGGAAGGCAGCGGCATATTGTCAATTATTAACCCTCCCGCGCAATATACCCTCACCTCTTTTGTGAATGGGGATTTAGTTCCCCTTTCTTCGAGGACCGACCGGAGGTTCCGCTGTCACCTCTGCGGGCCGCCCTCCGTGAACGTTTTCAAGGACCTTTCTTCAAGGACCGAAAAAATGGCCGCTATTCGGAGCTTTTCGTTATTTGGATCGTCGGATAAAAGGTTGTGCACCTGTATAGCTGGGACATGTTAGCCGGTGTGAGCAAGTTAAACCAATGGGCCTGTTTCGACACTGTATCACTCTATGACTCTCTATATAAAACTAATATCTAAATTTTATAATTTTCACATTCTTCAGTTACTACATTCCATAGTCCAGCCAGTCTTCATTCTGCCTTTATATCCATTTGCTTTACCAGTTAATCCTCCGCTTTCTGTTAAACAGCATTGCATCACATATAGACACAAAGTGCTGGAGTAACTCAGCTGGGACATGCTGCATCTCTGGAGAACATGAACCTGCAGTCTGAAGAAGGGTCTCGACCTGAAACGTCACCCATTTCTTCTCTCCAGAGATGCTGCCTGTCCTGCTGAGTTACTCCAGCATTTTGTGTCTACAGTGTAAACCAGCATCTGCAGTTCCTTCCTACACTTTGCATTACTTTTACTTCCACTTCTTCTGTTTTTCCTAATTCTTCTCAAGAGCCTGCGATTTAATAATTATTTCCTGTTTAAACTTGAGTTAGGTGACATCACAAAAAGCTTTTCACTGTTCCTCGGTACACGTGACTATAAACTAAACTGAAATTTAAATGAGTAAAACAGGTATTACAGAGAAAGGACACAGATAGCAGAACAAAATGTTTCTGTTATATTTGTAAATTGTGGAGGTGTGTAGGATAGTGCGAGTGCATGGAGATTGCTGGTCGGCGCGGGTGCTGTTTGTACGGAGTTTATATATTCTCCCTGGGACTGTGTGGGTTTTCTCTGGGAGCTTCAGTTTCCTCACACATTCCAAAGACGTGCAGGTTTGTAGGTTAATTGTCTCCAGTGTGTAGGGCGGCAAGGTGGCGCAGCGGTAGAGTTGCCGCCTTACAGCGCTTGCAGCGCCAGAGACCCGGGTTCAGTCCCAACTACGGGTGCTGTCTGTACGGAGTTTGTATGTTCTCCCCGTGACCTGTGTGGATTTTCTCTGAGATCTTCGGTTTGTTCCCACACTCCAAAGACGTGCAGGTTTGTAGGTTAATCGGCTCGGTATTAGTGTCCCTAGTGTGTGTAGGACAGTGTTAGTGTGCGGGGATTGTCAGTGTGGACTCGGCAGGCCGAAGGACCTATTTAGGCGTTGTATCTCTAAGCTAAGCTAAGATGAGCTTAGCTCATTGAGCTTAGCCCAGGTATCCGGTGGAGGCGCTGCAATGGCGGCAGCCGCTTTAGGTTTTTCAACTTTTTAAATTTTTTTAGTGTGTTTTAAAGTATGTTTTTAGTGTTTCTTTGTGCATTTTGTGTGGGTGGTGGTGTGGGAGGTAAAAGGGAAACTGCTTCGGTCGCCTCCTCCACAGAGAGGCGACTTGTTCCAGGTCGCTTCCCCCGTGGCCTAACAATCAGGATCAGCGCGACCTCTCCCAGAGACGAGCCCGGGGCTTCAGCGGTGGGTGCAGCGTGGACTCTCAGCGTGGAGCGGGCGAGCCCTTGCTGGGGCTTGCCAGAGGGGGACTCTCCGTTTCGCTGGCCCACGGCAGCCTGCAGCCTGCAGCCTAAAGCCGCGGTCTGCAGAGTTCCCTCGTGGGGGATCCGGGAGAAGAAGAAGCCACCACTGCTGGCCCGCAGCCAACTTCTACCGCGTTCCCGGCGTGGGCTGACCATCACCCCTGGGGGGGAGCTTCGACCGCTGGCTCTGCGGTCTGCGATGCTTCTTGATGCGGCGCAGCGGGAACTTTAAATCTTCGACCACCGGCCTGCGGCCTACACCCTACACCAACCTAAAGCCACGGTCTCCGGTGGGGAAGAGCCGACTCTGGACTTACCTGGACTTGTACCTTGTCCTTTTACCATCGGGACGCCCGCAGCGATGGCTGCGGAGGGTTGAGGTCCCAACCACGGGGGAAAATGGAGGAGGACTGGCCAAATTTTGTGCCTTCCACCACAGTGATGAATGCTGTGGTGGATTTTTGTGTTACATTTTAATTGTGTTTTTGTGTGTGTATCATTGTACCGCTGCTGACAAATTCATTTCACTTGCACTGTGCAATGTGACGAATAAAACCGTATTGTATTGTATTGTTGTATTATATGAAACTAGTGGGTTTTATAGTCCCTCCCCCCTCCCACTAGCAGGGGCAGCAGAGAGAATGCCGAATTTAAAAAAAACATTAATATATCTCTGATTTTTCATAGATGAGAAAAATCCTCTGGTCCAGTCCGGCGCAGGGGGGCTCGGAGAGAGGTGGCCAAAATTGACTGCCGTAAGTGGCAGCGTTCTCTTGGAAATCACATCGCAGTGAGTCAAAAGCGGTCAAGATCTTGCTTTTAGTAATATATAAGAAGATTTTGAAATTGTACACTGATGGATTATACCTTGTCTGAATCTCTCCTGCTCCCATTTGACTGTCAGTACCTCCGCTGGTTTCTAAACTTCTACCGTGGCAGCTTATTACCTTAAAACTGCATTATGTGATTGGGCCAATGCTCTTGGAGACAGCGGCTGATTGGACGGGAGGAGACATATTTGTTGATTGGTTGGGAATTTGAAGGCATGCTGGTTGGCGATTGGATGCCACCCCCTTAGAAACAGGCCGCCAAATAATCGGGCACAAAAAAATATACAAATAGGAAAACAAAAATCGCTGGTCGGTGTGAACTCAGTAAACTATCTGGTTGTATCTCCAAACTAAACAGTAGAACATACAGGTACATTCATTTAAAATAAAAACCAGTGATTATTTCTCATGATTTCTCTCTGTGTAAAGCTCAATATTTCTGTTTAACATGTTTGGTCTGCCGTGAGCATTTTTCTTTCCCAAAACAGTTCACATCTAGCAATACGATCGACGAACCAGACAGCAGTTGGATGCAGTCATGCGATTAGCAAGCTATTGATAAGATTTGATGGGGCACCCTGAGCTTTTTTGCACTAGTAGTGTTACACAGAACCAGGGGCCACAGTCTTAGAATCCAGAACCAGGGGCCACAGTCTTAGAATAAAGGGGAGGTCATTTAAGACTGAGGTGAGGGGAGTTGTGAATTTGTGGAATTCCGTGCCACAGAGGGCAGTGGAGGCCAAGTCACTGGATGGATTTAAGAGAGATTTAGATAGAGCTCTAGAGGCTGGTGGATTCAAGGGATATGGGGACAGGCACGGGTTATTGATAGGGGACGATCAGCCATGATCGCAATGAATGGCAGTGTTGGTTCGAAGGGCCGAATGGCATCCTCCTGCACCTATATTCTATGTTTCTATGTTTCTATGTTAGTATTAGGGTTAAGTTATTGAATTTAGTCATTTCTCATACGTTCTCATACAATCTATGAGTATTGTGTTTACACGCCTGTTATGCTGCTGCAAATAAGAATTTCATTGTTCTGTTGTGGGTACACATGACAATTATACATTCTTGACTGGACTCTTCACTAATGCATTTGTGCAATAGAAAACGGGTAACCATTGCACTCTGCGGCAAGTTAAAAAGAGTCAGCAGTTAGTCAGCAAGTGACTATTCGCCTTCAAAGAGCAACCATTTGTTCGGTGACTTCTTTGAATGGTGTGACTCAATATTCCTCCAACAGTTTGTTTTTGCTCAAGATCTGCTGCATTTGCAGTAGCTTGCGATTTAATACTATGTTCCGCTGCGATCTAACTTATGGATGGCTCATGCTGAAGAACACGCAGCATTCACTATTGCTAATACGACAATTATCAAGAATATTGAACAATATGGTAACACGTAGCTCAGAGGACACTGAGGTTTAATTTTACAAATGCCCATTTACACGAAGTGTCACTTTTGGCAATGATACTAGTTTTTAAGAAGGCAGGCTTTGCACTGACTACTTGAAAATAAATCAGTGGTGAATTGGCAATGAAAAGGTGATGGTGTACCTGCCACCAAAGCAGCAGGCACCGTGGGAGGAAGGTGGGGGAGAGGGAGATGAATGTGGGCGGGCAGGGGGAGAAACAAAAAGATAACTTTGTACTTCCGGTGGCGCTGGTACCAGCAGCCTCCACCTACAGCCCGGTATCTTTTTGTTTTTTTGTTTATTTAGTTATGTAAAAGTGTGTTTTTTTTGTGGTTTTTTTGTGTTTTTATGTGGGGGAAGAGGGCACGGTGCGGGGGATACCGTCCTTCAGCCGCTTCCTGGTTAGTGCGCGACTATTATTCGAGTCGCGTCCTCGCCCCCCCCCTCCCCCCACAGCGGCTTACCTACCTGGATTGGCGCGGCCTTCCTGCCGGGATTGACCGGAGCTCCAGCAGCGGCGCGACAGCGCTGAAACATCGCGGGGCTGGCGATGCCTTACCGGGGGTCGCCGTCTGGAGCCCGGAGTGCTGGACCTGCTGCACCGACATCCTGGAGCTGCGGTTTGCGGAGCTCCCAACGCGGGCGGCGCTGACTAACAACGCGGGGTCCTGTGACTCTGCCCGGCTCGGCCTGCGGACTCAGGAGCTGCAGACTCCGGCAGCGGGAGGCGGCTGATCAGGAGGTCCGGGCCGCTGAGGAGGAGGATGCTCACCGTCGGGGATCGGCGTCGGCGTTCCACCAGCCCGGCGTGAGGGCCTGAACATCGGGCCACCCGGGGTGGCGACTGCGGGTGCTCGGAAGGCCCCGACCACGGATGAACACGGAGGGGAGGCTGGCTGGACTATGGTGCCATCCTCACCTTGGTGCCATTTATGTTATGTTGTGTCGTGGACTTTCTGTGTTTGTGCTTTTTTTTAATTCAATTTCAATTTTATTTTTAATATGTTTTATTATTTATTTATTATTTATTTATTTTTTGTGATTTTTTTTATGATACTGCCTGTAAGGGAAATTCATTTTGTTGTCTCAAATTGAGACAATTACAATAAATTTGAATACAATACAAAATTTGAATACAATACAATAAAGAGCTGGTTTCAGTCCAACAGCAGTACGAAACTTGAAACAGCTGGTCACAGGGCTAAGAGGCTGAAGTGTTTCAGGCTGCTGTTGGACTGAAACCAGCTCTTTATCTTTATGTTTCACAGAATCACTTCAAGCCCGGTCTCTGCATTATAAGTGCAACATGAACAGTGATGGAAATGGGTTTTAGGAATTAGAAGTACGCTAAAGCTGGAGTAACTGGAGACATAAAGCTGGAGTAACTCAGCAGGACAAGCAGCGCAGACTCTGGAGAAAAGACCCTTCTTCAGACTGAACTGAACTCTTGTCAGTGAGAGTACTTGTGAGTGTCTGAAGAAGGGTCTCGACCAGAAACGCAACCCGCCTCACCCGCTAAGTTTCTCCAGCATTTTTGTCTACCGCAAAACGTCAATGATTCCGGGAATGCTGAGGTGACAGGGTGAGAGAGAGGGAGTGAGAGAGCTAGAGAGCGCCGAGATGGAGAGTGTGAGAGAGAGACCGAGAGTGAGAGAGCGAGGGAGGTCATGCGTTTTCTCAGCTCTGCAGTTGAGAAGTTTTGAAGCAGCCTTTGAAGGTTTTGTCGATGGAGAAGGAACAGAGGCAGAGGGGCTTCATAGTTTAACTTATCGTTGGACTGTTGAAACTTTCCTCTGCTCTAGGAATCCTCCACGAGTGTGAAAATTCCTGAGTTTCTCAACATTGACGAGGGTGCGGTTGTCATTGGCGGACTGCCAAGAGTGCCTGGAGATCGAGGGTACAAAGATTTTGGTGTCTTTGCCGTTTTTAGCACCGTTTCTCTGCCCGAAAGTCATTTTGCACAGTGCGGCTGCCTGGCTTAATGTGAAGAGGGTACTTTTGCTTCTGGCAAGACTGGGATAGAGCTTCCCAAAAGCTGCTCTCGGCTGTGGCCGAACTTGGGGACTTTCCTGCTTCAGTTGGAGGTTTCTTGCTTTCTGCTGCTTGTCTGTGACTGTGACTGTCCCTGGAACTTAACTTGGAGCTGAGCTGCTGGGGTGCCCGGAGCTGGTTTGTGCCACTGTCAGGATGGCAATGGCTGGGGGGCGGTCGAAGGACTGAAGCTACGCAACGGTGGTAGCAGCTGTGGCTACGAGGCCATCTGAGTATGAGCCTCATGTTGACTTGGATTGGGAAGGATTTGGTATCTTGGTCCAAACTGGGCCCATGATGTCCAGGGGAGCAATCACGAAGGCCATGAATGACCTTCTTAAGTGGGGGGGTATTGTCTCTTCCGAGCTCAAAAGAGGAAAGGTTGTGATGATACTAAAAACCCGGGAGGATGTGCCCATAGCGTTGGGGAGGGGGATCTCAGTGGGGGGGGGAGGGGGGGTCCACATACAGGTGGATCCGTGGGTGTCCAGGGCGAGACCGGTTCTCCTGCGGAGTTGCCCCACATGTATTCCGGATGCAACACTTATTCCACACCTGTCTCGGATTGGGGAGATGGATTCAGCGGGTAGGCTCAGCGGGCCCTGTGGGAGGTCTACCAACTGTAGATATGGAGGTGTCCGATCATCATGATGGCCCCTAATCAATGGAGGAGTTAAGTCGTACCCTGCACCAGCTTAGTAGGGGCAATTCCCTTGGGCTGGATGGATTGACGGTAGAATTTGCAGAGCTTTCTGGGATATCCTGGCGTCCTGGAATAAAGAAGCTTGTTAGTTTACTCCCGTATCTGAGTGTTCTTTTAAGTCAGTTCCAAGCACCCAAATACACAACAATTGGTGACGAGGATGGGATAGAGTTTGTGAACTCATCCTTTAAATACAGTGTAGGACTGTTTTGCAACACGCAGGATTGTTTATCAGTTTAAACAGTAGATACGGAGTTGTGTCGCAGTTGTTTGTGAGAGGCCTGCAGATCCTTCTATGCCGGGGACTGTAGTTTAAAACAGCAGCTGTACAAGTCGGCGAGCTTGTCGGGCTATCTCTATGTTGTGTCCACGTGGCAAGATGTCATCCTTCGGATTGTTACTCAGTTGAGGGGTGGGATAGAGCCTAGTGTGTGTGAAGTTGCGGGGAGGTTTACAATGTTTATTATTTAATGTCCCTTGTCTAGTCTGAAATAAAGTTCATCATTGGATATAAAAATCAGAAGAAATATAATTGTGTGTGTTATATGATTATATACATTTATATCACATTCATGTATGTGTGTTTATAAACATTTTATTCTTTAACAAGAATTAACAGAAGTATGAACTAACAGAATTATGACTAACCCTATATCACGCACAAAAACTGTTCCCCCGCAACGTTGATTACCCTGGGAGTCAGGTCGGGTTGGGTAGGTTCCGGTTACTATAAAAATAAACTCAAACGCAGCTTATGAGCCATTTAAAAAGAAATTATTTAATAAACGTTAAAAAAAGACAATTACCAGAGTCAAATTTTATTCTTGACAAGAATTAACAGAAGTATGAACTGACAGAATTATGAATCTAACCCTATATCACACACACAAACTGTTCCCCCGCAATGTTGATTACACTGCTAGTCGAGTCGGGTCGGGTAGGTTCCGGTTACTAAAATGGGCGGGGAAAATGCCCAGGATCCCCTCCGTAGCGTACTACACGTCAGCCCATTGCATTTCGCAGGAGTAGCCTATCTTTCTCTGCTTTAGGATCTTTGCTTTGGAGGTCTTCCGTGGGCGCTGGTCACCACGTGGGGTTGAGAATATTGTAAATAATGAATGCCTTATTGTACTATAATGATTATTTGATACATTGTAACTTCTGATTGTGTTTTTGATGTGATGTATCATGCGATTCTGCTGAATAAATTTTTTGAAAGGAAAAAAAAAACAATAGTCTGAACTGAAACTGAGTCTCCACATAATCTCTGGTCGCTAGAACTGCAAAAATATTTTACAAATATTTTATACATCTGCACCATGGCTTCTCAAGTTTTATACTCAATGCCCTGACCCATGAACATAAGCATACCGCATGCCCTGCCCATTCCCACACTGACCTTTCTGTCCTAGGCCCCCTCCATTGTCAGAGTGAGGCCCAATGCAAATTGGAGGAACAGCACCTCATATTTCGCTTGGGCAGCTTCCACCCCAGCGGCATGAACATTGGCTTCTCTAACTTCAAGTAACCCCTGCATCCCCTCTCTTTCCGTCCCTGTTCTCCCTAGTTGTCGTACAAGTTTCACTGTCATCCTGTTGTGTTTCATTGTCAACCATCATCTCCAAGGACCTTAAATGGGGGGCTACTATCGACTCAACAGTCAAAAAGGCACAACAGAGGATGTATTTCCTGTGGCAGCTGAGGAAGCACAATCTGCCACAGGCAATGATGGTCCAATTCTACACGGCCATCGTAGAGTCTGTTCCCACCTTCTCCATCATGGTCTGCTTTAGCTCAGCCACCAAGCACGACACCTGGAGGCTGCAGCGAATCGTCCGATCAGCAGAGAAGGTTATTGGCTGCACCCTTCCCTCCGTTGATGAACTGTACACTGCAAGGGCCAGGAAGCGAGCGGGCAAGATCATCTTTGACCCCTCTGACCCTGTCCACAAACTCTTTGAATCACTTCCCTCTGGAAGGTGACTCCGGATTGTCAAAGCTGCCACAGCCAGACATAAAAACAGTTTTTATCCACGAGTAGTTGCTCTACTCAACAGCCAAAAATCTGTAGCCTTCCTTTGATCTGGTATTTTGTTGGTTCACATGCTTGATCAATGGTGTTTTATCATTAATGTTTTATTATTATTAATGTTTAGTGTTTTCTGAGTTATTCGCAACTGTCACTGTATGTCATGTTGTTACTTGTGGGCGGAGCACCAAGGCAAATTCATTGCATGTGAATTATTGGCCAATAAACTTACTTTCTTACTTACTCACATCGGTCTGGATTGAAACTCAATCTGCTCTTTCCCCATCCAAATGTTCCTGTATCTTCCTGTTTCCTCAGATGATCTTCCTCACCAATTGCAACTTCACCAATTTTCTTATCATCTGCAAACTTATTATGCAGATCATCCATTTTAGTTTCATTAATTAAATAGTTACAGAGAAAGGTTGAACAAGTCTTTATTCTTTGGAGCGCAGAAGGTTAAGGAGGGACTTGATAGAAGTCTTTAAAATGATGAAAGGGATAGACAGAGTTGACGTGGATAAGCTTTTCCCACTGAGAGCAGGGAAGATTCAAACAAGAGAACATGACTTGAGAATTAAGGGACATAAGTTTAGGGGTAACATGAGGGGGAACTTCTTTACTCAGAGAGTGGTAGCTGTGTGGAATGAGCTTCCAGTGGAGGTGGTGGAGGCAGGTTCGATGTTATCATTTAAAAATAAATTGGATAGGTATATGGATGGGAAAGGAATGGAGGGTTATGGTCTGAGTGCAGGTAGATGGGACTAGGGGAAAATAATTGTTCGGCACGGACTTGTAGGGCCGAGATGGCCTGTTTCCATGCTGTAATTGTTATATGGTTATATGGTTATATGGTTACATGTGACGAATCACTTTGCTTGCACACCCAAGGTATGCAAATAGTCGCCCTTAAAGGGCATGTACAAAGTTACAAATCTACTTCCTCCTCCCCCCCCCCCCGAACCCCGCGACAGGTCCCCCTTTATTCTTCCCCCCTCCCTCACGGCGATCCCCCCACGTCAGGTCCACCTTTGTTCCTTCCCCCGGCAGCGGCGTCCTCACTTCCACGTGTCAATCCTCTTCCGTCGGTCGGCACCATTTTAGACCGCTGCACCGGCCTCGCCACTATCGCCATCGGGTCCTCTCCACATGCCTCTGTGGCGCCGACCCAGGCCCAAGCCACGGGCTCCACAGACCCAAGGGGCCCCCTCTTATGTCAATGCTATGCCCTCTAAATCTTTGACAGGGAAAACAGTTTGTGTTTTGCTCGGGATTACAGCATCTGAAGTTTCAGTTTACTTTATTGTCACGTGTACTGAGATACAGTGAAAAGCTTTTGTTGTGTGCTATCCAGTCAGTGGAAAGACAACACATGATTACAATAGAGCCATTTATAGTGTGTAGATATATAATAAGAGAATAGCGTTTAGTGCAAGGTAAAACCAGCAACATCTGATTAAGGATAGTCCTAGGGTCTCCAATGAGGTAGATAGCAGTTCAGGACTGTTTTCTGGACGATTGTGGTGGGATGATTCAGTTGCCTGATTACAGCTGGGGAGAAACTGACTCCCAAGGTTATCTTGACTACTCTTCCGCATACCCTGCTTCCTGTAAGGACTCCATCCCCTATTCCCAATTCCTCCGTCTACGCCGCTTCTGCTCCCATGATGAGGTGTTCCACACCAGGGCATCGCAAATGTCCTCATTCTTCAGGGAACGGGGGTTCCCCTCCCCCACTATAGATGAGGCTTGTACCAGGGTCTCCACCATACCCCGTAACACTGCTCTCTCTCCATCTCCCCACTCGCAACAAGGGCAAACGGAGGTTGAAGGTGGTTGCCGGAGTTTGCAGGTGGTTGCAGGTAGTGGAAGGTAACCACCTTCAACTAGCATCACAACCGGTTTCGACTAAAAATTACCGATTTTAAAAACGGCAACCTATTTTTAGTCGCGGTCGGTTTTGAATTTTTCGAAATAATCGCCGGAACATAGAAGAAGCAGAAACCACTTTCGACCATTAGGGAGACTGACAAAAACCTCCGGGAACCTCCGGGAACCGCATGGAAACCGCATTGGGTGAATGCAAAGTCTCCAGAGGTTTCCGTTCAAGTTTCCTAAGTGGGACAGGGGCATAACTTGAGCACTTTTTTGCTCAAGATTCCATACTCTGCAGTTTCTTGTGCCTAATTCTTAATGGTACTCCTCTCCTTCATCAGAGTCCAATTCTAATTCAATAACTGAGAATGAGACCAAATGCTATTTCAAACTTTCGTGCAATTTTGAGGTAGAGATAAAAAATAAAATTCATTTCCAATACCTACTAGACTAAGTGGGACCCGTTGGGTTCCTGTCACACAGGAGGCTTGGTCCTCCAATGCAATATCCCACCACCTACCCATAGCCCCAACTGCATAGCCGCAGGTCATTTCCCTTTATCCCTAGCACTCTCTTCCCTTCCTCTTTACCCTCCGTCTTGGGTAGTTTACAACCCTGCAGTATGAACATTGACTTCTCCAATTTCAGGTAGTCCGTGCTTTCTCCCTCCTTCTCCTCCCCCTCCCAGCTCTCCCACAGCTTACTGTCTCCGCCTCTTCCTTTCTTCCTCCCGCCCCCAACCCCCCCATCAGTCTGAAGAAGGTTCTCGACCCAAAATGTCACCTATTCCTTTGCTCCATAGGTACTGCCTCACCCACTGAGTTTCTCCAGCATTATTATCTACCTTCGATTTTTCCAGCATCTGCAGTTCTTTCTTAAACAGGACTCAAGAGGAGGTAACATCGATGACTGCTTTGGGGCCACCTCCTGCACCCACACACAACTGACTGACTTCATCCACTTCACCACCAACTTCCATCCGGCACTGAAATACACCTGGACTATTTCCGACACTTCCCTACCATTCTTTGACCTCACTATCTCCATCGCAGGTGATAGACTCCTGACCGACATCCACTACAAACCCATTGACTCCCATGGCTATCTGGACTACACTTCTTCCCACCCTGCCTCCTGTAAGGACTCCATCCCTTACTCCCAATTCCTTCAGGGAACAGGGATGTCCTCATCCTTCAGGGAACAGGGATTCTCCTCCTCGACCATAGATGAGGCTCGCACCAGGGTCCCTTCCATACCCCGCAACACTGCTCTCTCTCCCCATCCCTGCACTCGCAACAAGGGCAGAGTACCCCTAGTCCTCACCTTTCACCCCACCAGCCGTCACATACAACAGATAATCCTACGTCATTCCGCCACCTCCAACGTGACCCCACCACTCGCCACATCTTCCCATCTCCCCCCATGTCTGCCTTCTGCAAAGACCGCTCCCTCCGCAACTCCCTTGTCAATTCTTCCCTTACCTCCCGTACCACCCTCTCCCCGGGCACTTTCCGTTGCAACCGCAAGAAATGCAACACCTGTCCCTTTACCTCCCCCCTCGACTCCATTCAAGGACCCAAGCAGTCATTCCAGGTGCGACAGAGGTTCACCTGTATCTCCTCCAACCTCATCTACTGCATCCGCTGCTCTAGATGTCAGCTGATCTACATCGGTGAGACTAAGCGGAAGTTGGGCGATCGTTTCGCCGAACACCTCCGCTCAGTCCGCAAGAACCTAACTGACCTCCCGGTGGCTCAGCACTTCAACTCCCCCTCCCATTCCCAATCCGACCTCTCTGTACTGGGTCTCCTCCATTGCCAGAGTGAGCAACACCGGAAATTGGAGGAACAGCACTTCATATTCCGTTAGGGGAGCTTGCATCCGGTGGGCATGAACATTGAAATCTCCCAATTTTGTTAGCCGTTGATGTCTCCTCCCCTTCCTTAGCCCTCGAGCTTTCTCCTCCCATCCCCCAGTCCTCGGGCTCCTCCTCCTCCCTTTTTCCTTCCTACTCCCCGCCACCCCCTATCAGTCTGAACAAGGGTTTTGGCCCGAAACGTTACCTATCTCCTTCGCTCCATAGATGCTGCTGCACCCGCTGAGCTTCTCCAGCATTTTTATGTACCCTCAAGAGGAGGTATGTTGATTCGGTAATGTGGGTACCTTTGGAGAAGGAAATTGAACCTCGATTTGAGAAGCTTATAACAGGAATACAGGAATATCTTAGTCATTGGTGATAGAAAACATACATGTAGTATACTGGTTGTCATTTATTTGTGGTAAACATACACAATAAGAAACCATTGTTTCTAAGAATCTAATTCTAAATTCTAAGACAGTTTACTAACTTTTTACTTTATGTAAACTAGAAAAATTCTAATAATTTTTCTGTTCTTAATTTTTTTGTCGCCCCTAGTTGGGAGGATGGGAGGATGGGAGGACATCAGATATTCAGAATTGAGCAACAATGTTGTGATGATGTTTTGAGCATGCATGTGATATACACATGTCAGTACACATGCACACCATTTACAATATACCTGGATTTGGAAAAGCCATCTTCTAGAGAGAAGTATGCTAAATATGGCAAGTTGACATTTGGTGGTACTGTGAGCTTTCGTCGGGGAGAGTTATTGAAATTTATATTAGTTGGATACTAATATATCAAATCACATACTCCATGGTTTTTTAATCTAGTTTTAAAAGAAAAAAAAACTGAAGTAATCAAAGACTGAAAGGGGCTGAAACCCAGTGTTTACTTTGCAATGTTTTTTTTATCATTCTAGTTGAATGATTTTCACACTCCAGTGGTAATCACACTTTTTTTTTTCACTCCTAGTTTTCTTTACATATTTTTTGGGATGTTCAAAAAGTTGAATAAAATAAACACTTAAGAAATGTGTTAATTGATGTTTTTTGCTCATGTGCCAATATAAATTATATATATAAAATTATACACAAGGGAGAATAAGACGAAAATTACCAAAAAACATAAGTGAATTTAGTCGAGGGTGAATGAAATTTTGTGATAAACTCAAGGGTGAATGACGCTGAACTAGTTTAAGAAGCACTGGTTTAGAGATACTGTGTGGAAACAGGCCCTTCGGCCCACCTTGTCCGCACCGACCAGCAATCCCCACACATTAACGCTATCCTACACACACACTAGGAATGATTTACATTTATACCAAACCAATTAATCTACAAACCAGTAGGTCTTTGGCATGTGGAAGGAAACCAAACATCTCAGAGAAAACCCACCCAGATCACAGGGAGAACTTACAAACTCCATACAGACAGCACTCGTAGTCAGGATCAACTTGGGACTCTGGTGCTGTGAGGCAGCAACTCCACCTCTGTGCCACCCAACGAGTTTAGAATCTTTTTTCCGCTGATATTGGGGTTATTAATTTAATGAATTCTGTTTATTATATATTATCAATGCGTATTTCGTTTACATGCCTGTAAAGCTGCTGCAGGTATGACTTTCATTGTTCTGTTGACCTATAACAATTCATTCTTGACCTTTAAAGAACTCTGGGGAGTGCCGCACCATGAGTCAAGTTTTAATCCACCCAAACAACACCGCAGTGCTGGATTAACTCAGCAGGTCAGGCAACATTTCTGGAGACCATGGGTAGATGATATGGCATAAGATCATAAGAAACATAGAAACATAGAAACATAGAAATTAGGTGCAGGAGTAGGCCATTCGGCCCTTCGAGCCTGCACCGCCATTCAATATGATCATGGCTGATCATCCAACTGAGTATCCCGTACCTGCCTTCTCTCCATACCCCCTGATCCCCTTAGCCCCAAGGGCCACATCTAACTCCCTCTTAAATATAGCCAATGAACTGGCCTCAACTACCCTCTGTGGCCGAGAGTTCCAGAGATACACCACTCTCTGTGTGAAAAAAGTTATTCTCATCTCGGTTTTAAAGGATTTCCCCCTTATCCTTAAGCTGTGACCCCTTGTCCTGGACTTCCCTAACATCGGGAACAATCTTCCTGCATCTAGCCTGTCCAACCCCTTAAGAATTTTGTAAGTTTCTATAAGATCCCCTCTCAATCTCCTAAATTCTAGAGTGGATTTGCGAGTGGTATGTTAGCTTTCATTGCAAAAGGATTTGAGTATAGGAGCAGGGAGGTTCTACTGCAGTTGTACAGGCTCTTGGTGAGACCACACCTGGAGTATTGCATACAGTTTTGGTCTCCAAATCTGAGGAAGGACATTATTGCCATAGAGGGAGTGCAGAGACGGTTCACCAGGCTGATTCCTGGGATGTCAGGGCTGTCTTATGAAGAAAGACTGGATAGACTTGGTTTATACTCTCTAGAATTTAGGAGATTGAGAGGGGATCTTATAGAAACTTACAAAATTCTTAAGGGGTTGGACAGGCTAGATGCAGGAAGATTGCTCCCGATGTTGGGGAAGTCCAGGACAAGGGGTCACAGCTTAAGGATAAGGGGGAAATCCTTTAAAACTGAGATGAGAAGAATTTTTTTCACACAGAGAGTGGTGAATCTCTGGAACTCTCTGCCACAGAGGGTAGTTGAGGCCAGTTCATTGGCTATATTTAAGAGGGAGTTAGATGTGGCCCTTGTGGCTAAGGGGATCAGGGGGTATGGAGAGAAGGCAGGTACGGGATACTGAGTTGGATGATCAGCCATGATCATATTGAATGGCGGTGCAGGCTCGAAGGGCCGAATGGCCTACTCCTGCACCTAATTTCTATGTTTCTATGTTTCTATGTTAGAGAGTATAAACCAAGTCTATCCAGTCTTTCTTCATAAGACAGTCCTGACATCCCAGGAATCAGTCTGGTGAACCGTCTCTGCGCTCCCTCTATGGCAATAATGTGCTTCCTCAGATTTGGAGACCAAAACTGTACGCAATACTCCAGGTGTGGTCTCACCAAGACCCTGTACAACTGCAGTAGAACCTCCCTGCTCCTATAATCAAATCCTTTTGCAATGAAAGCTAACATACCATTCGCTTTCTTTACTGCCTGCTGCACCTGCATGCCTACCTTCAATGACTGGTGTACCATGACACCCAGGTCTCGCTGCATCTCCCCCTTTCCCAATCGGTCGCCATTTAGATAATAGTCTGCTTTCCTGTTTTTGCCACCAAAATGGATAACCTCACATTTATGCACATTATACTGCATCTGCCAAACATTTGCCCACTCACCCAGCCTATCCAAGTCACCTTGCAGCCTCCTAGCATCCTCCTCACAGCTAACACTGCCCCCCAGCTTAGTGTCATCCGCAAACTTGGAGATATTGCCTTCAATTCCCTCATCCAGATCATTAATATATATTGTAAATAGCTGGGGTCGCAGCACTGAGCCTTGCGGTACCCCACTAGTCACTGCCTGCCATTGTGAAAAGGACCCGTTTACTCCTACTCTTTGCTTCCTGTTTGCCAGCCAGTTCTCTATCCACATCAATACTGAACCCCCAATGCCGTGTACTTTAAGTTTGTATACTAATCTCTTATGTGGGACCTTGTCGAAAGCCTTCTGGAAGTCCAGATACACCACATCCACTGGTTCTCCCATATCCACGCTACAAGTTACATCCTCGAAAAATTCTATAAGATTCGTCAGACATGATTTACCTTTCGTAAATCCATGCTGACTTTGTCCAATGATTTCACCACTTTCCAAATGTGCTGCTATCCCATCTTTAATAACTGACTCTAGCAGTTTCCCCACTACCGATGTTAGACTAACTGGTCTGTAATTCCCCATTTTCTCTCTCCCTCCCTTCTTAAAAAGTGGGGTTACGTTTGCTACCCGCCAATCTTCAGGAACTACTCCAGAATCTAAAGAAATGATAGTAGAATTAGGCCATTCTGCCTGTCAAGTCTACTATGCCATTCAATCCTGGCTGATCATGGGAATGCCTTATCATGAGCCAGGTTAGTTTAGAGATACAGGCGGAAACTGGCCCTTCGGCCCACCGAGTCTGCACCGACCAGCGATCCCCACACATTAACACTATGTGTACATTAGGAATACACTAGAGCCAATTTTAACTTTTTTTAATGCCAAGCCAATTAACCTACAAACCTCTACGTCTTTGGAGTGTGGGAGGAAACTGAAGATCTCAGAGAAAACCTATGCAGGTCATGGTGAGAACGTACAAACTCGATGCAGCCGGTACTCATAGTCTGGATGCTGTAACCCGGGTCTCTGGTGCTGTAAGCGCTGTAAGGCAGCAACTCTACTGTTGCGCCACCGTGCCGCCATTTTTATCCCACCCAAACAAAGCTACAAAATACTCGTGTAACCCAGCAGGAAGAGCAACTTTTCGGGAGCTCCCGCAACGGCAACTTCGTCCGCGCCGAATCGCGGGGTTTAAATCGGCCCGTCGCAGGGCCTTACATCGCCTGGTGTGGCTTAATCAGCCGTGGGACTTACCAACGCCTGCCGGGGGCTTTAACATCAGGAGCCTCGATCACCTCGACGCGGGAGAAGAACAAAGAACAGGGAAGAGATAAGACTTTTGCCTTCCATCACAGTGAGGAGGTGTTTGGGGCTTCACTGTGATGGATGTTTGTATGAAACTGTGCTAATTGTGTGTTATGTTTATTTTACTGTTATGACTGTAGGGAACAACATTTTGTTCAAACCTCTGTTTGTTTGAATGACAATAAAGGCAATTTGTATTTGTATTTGTTTGTATTTGTGTATCTGTGGAAGGTTTGGGTTCGAGATACAGCTTGGAAAGATGCTCTTCGGCCCACCAAGCTCATGCCGCCTGTTGATCACCCATTCACACTTGTTCTATATGATCCCACTTTCTCATCCACTCCCTGCACACTATGGGCAAGTTCAGAGAGGCCAAGTAGCCTACAAACCTGCACTCCTTTGGGATGTGGGAGGAAACTGGAGCACCTGGAGGAAACCCATGCGGTCACAGGGAGAACGTGCAAACTCCACACCGACAGCACCCGAGGTCAGGATCGAACCTGGGATCCTACCGATGTGAAGCAGCAACTCCACCAGATGAGCCTCTGCACATCCCAAAAGGGATTCAGAGTTAGTGTTTCAGGGTGAAGAACCTTAATCAGAACTGGGAGAAAGATGAAACAAGTTAGTCTTAAGTTGTAGGGAAGGTAGAGAGAAGTGGATAGGACAAAGGCTAACGTTTTAAACACAATTTTACCAAGCAAGTCAATGGTTCAATGGTGCTTTTAAAGTTTGTCATTATGTTGCCATGAGAATGAGGACAAGTGGAGAGAGGTTAAACAAACAAAAGAACATAAAATCAAGAAGCTTTAGGAAATGTCAACAGGTCAGCAATGTTAGTGGATTGAGAATAATTAGTTAACTGATAATCATGATGTCAGAAGAAAATGGAAAGGCAATGCAGAGTTGGTGTTCGAAATACCAGGTGATTTATTAAATCTGGTGCGTACCAGGAGACCTGTCATAGCTGATCTCCCAAGTGTGACTTTGGTACAGCTTTTTATACTCTCAGATGACGAGATAACTCATAAAGGACAGTGAAACTTCATTTAGTTTAGTTTCGAAATACAGTGCGGAAAACAGGCCCTATGGCCCACCGAGTCCGCGCCGACCAGCGATCCCCGCACATTAACGCTTTCCTGCACACACTAGAGACAATTTACATTTATAACAAGGTAATTAACCTAAAAAACAGTACGTCTTTGGGGTGTGGGAGGAAACGAAAGATCTCAGAGAAAATCCACACAGGTCACGGGAGAACTTACAAACTCCGCACAGGCAGTGCCCGTAGTCAGGATCAAACCCGAGTTTCTGGCACTGGAAGGCAGCAACTCTACCACTGTGCCACCGTGCTGCCTCTATGAGGTTTTAATTACTGAAACTTGACTAACAATAAAACGAGGTCTTGCACAGAAGCTTGACAGACATAGACAAGGCCTTGCACAGAATGGAACTCATTCTGTTAATTAGGTGAAAACCAGAATGAGATGATTATCCACAAGTCTAACTTAGTTGACAATGGGTCCAATTTTCTGTTACAATGATAGGTACTATAAAATAGTTTATGAAATTCCTGAAACGGGTGTCATCGCTGCTGCATTCCATATCTCTTCTTTTAGACTTTCTCTGCAGTTCCCTGTCACCACATTAGTACAATCCACATCCCTTTTCCAAGAATTATAAGCCCACATTGTTCTTTTTCCCCACAACTTCACAAAAGCAGAATTGGCCATTTTCTGATGAAGGCTCTGAAAGTATATCACCATTGAATTCACAGTTGTGTGTGGATGTGCCCAGACAGAAGATAAGGTGCTGTTTTTCATCCGTGCATTGAACTTTGTTATATTGGTCCAGAATGTACTTTATATTAGTTTGGAGACACAGCATGGAAACAGACCCATTGATTCACCGGTCCACGCTGATCATTTGTTTACACTAGTTCTACATTATCCCATTTTCGCATAAACTCCCTACACATTCGGGGCAATTTAAGGAGGCCAATTAACCCAGAAACCTGCACATCACAATAAACTAGACTGAACTAGACATCTTTGGGATGTGGGAGGAACGGAGCACCTAGAGGAAACCCACACAGTCACAGTGACAACATGCAAACTCCACGCAGACAGTTGTAAGGCAGGAACTCTACCGCTGCGCCACTGTGCTGCCCTGGGTGGGGAAGATTGAGTGGGATATATGCCAAAAGTAATAACATGGCGCATCTTGGTCAGCATGGACAAGTTGTGCCGATGGGCGCTTTTGACTGCTCTCCAGACATTTCCATTGACTGCCCCTAGTTTCCCAGTGCTCAAGCCATTCTTCACAGTGAAAAGCGAGGAGAAATACTCGCTGAGAACCTTGCCTTTCTCCTGTACCTCCACAAAAGGACGGCACGGTGGTGCAGCGGTAGAGTTGTTCCCTGACAGCGTTTCTGGTCAGTGTGGACTCGGTGGGCCGGGGGTCCTGTTTCTGCACTGTCTCTCTAAACTAAACGAAACACAGAGTTGACCACTTGCTGAGTTTATCTGGTGTGTGTCTCTGTCTCTTTAACTTACACTGTGGAATTATCCTCAATTTTATACTTAAAAAATAAACAAAACTTGCTGAATCCAGGCAGCATCCAGAGATGTGGTTACTCCAGCACTTTGTGTTTGATGAATAAACCACCATTGCAGTTCCTTGTGTCTCAACATTATATTATCAATTGCTATGAATTGATGCTTCACCCATTGTCTTCATGCCACCAGCAGTGTGAACCCAAACAAATTAATCTCCTTGACTATTCCTCCTCTACGATATTCAAAAACCATCCTATTTAAACTTATGTGCATTAAATTGCCCCCAAAGCATTAGCATCAACAAAGTCACCAAGGCAGCAGGGGGCGGCACGGTGGCTCAGCGGTAGAGCTGCAGCCTTACAGTGCCAGAGACTCTGTTCTGATCCTGACCACTGATGCTGCCTGTATGGAGTTTGCACGTTCTCCCCGTGACCTGCTTGGGATTTCTCCGAGGTCTTCGGTTTCCTCCCACAACCCAAAGACGCACAGGTTTGTCAGTTAATTGGCTTGTTGTAAATTTTCCCTAGTGTCCCTTTTTTTTCTAGTGTGTGTTGGATAGCGTTAATGTTCGGGGATCGCTGGTCGGAGCGGACTTGGTGGCCCAAGGTGCCTGTTTCTGTGCTGTATCTCTAAACTAAACTAAACTAAACTAAACTAAACTAAACTAAACTAAACTAAACTAAACTAAATTAAACTAAACTAAACTAAACTAAACTAAACTAAACTAAACTTAAACTAAACTAAACTAAACTAAACTAAACTAAACTAAACTAAACTAAACTAAACTAAACTAAACAGCTCCTCAGAAACTGCCAGTCTAGGCTTACGGAAGGTGTAAAGTGTCTGTGGTTCAATTTCAAGTTCAAGTTCGAATTTATTGCCACATGCACCAATTAAGGTACAGTGATATTTAAGTTACAATACAGCCATACTAAGTTAAAAGCCACAATACGCACAGCCACATAAAGTAAAATTTAACATAAACATTCACCACAGCGGAATCCACATTCCTCACTGAGATGGAAAGCAATAAAGTTCAATCATTTTCATCCTTGTTCACCCCATGGTCAGGGCCGTTGAACCCTCCGCAGTCGCCGCTACCGATGGTCCGATGTCCGAATCCCTCATGTCGGGAGATCGAAACTCCGGCATCGGGATGGATTGGAACACTCTAAGGCATGGAACTCCCTAGTCGGCCTTCACGGGCCAACCATGGGCTACACAGTGTTAAACTCCACAGGCCACGTGGTTGGAGCTCTTTTCACAGACAATCCTCGACAAAGGATCGTTGGCTCCACAATGGTAAGTCCGCGCGCCCACGGCTTGAAGCACCGGGCCGGTCTTCAGGAAGGGCCACACCGCTCCACGTTGTTAGGTCGCAGGGGGGACGGACATACGATACAGAGAAAAATTGCATCTCCGTTGTGGCAAGTGACTGAAAATGGTTGCCCCATGATTCCCCCCCCCCCACATAAAACAGACCAAGAAACACTAAATCATACATTTAAAACATACTTAAAATAATAAAAAGAGAGAGGGGATATACAGATTGTTGGCGAAACAGCCACTGCGGTGGTGCCACCCGCTGCTCTGCCCAGTACCCGGTTTATGAGCTGATCTGAAACCCATCATGATTGGGCTACCATGAAGAAGCAAGAGGGGCTGGTTTTTTAAAGATACAGCATGGGAATAGGCCCAGCGGCCCATCAAGTCCACACCGACCATCCATCACATTGGCCTTATGTCATCCCACCTTGGCAGAACCCCCCCTGCACACTGGGAGTAATTTACAGCAACCAATTCACCTACAATCCTGCACATCCATGCAAATTTCCCAAAAAATTGAATGATTCATAAAGTTTGCTAATGCAATAATCCATTTGCTTAAAAATAAAACTGGCATTATGTCAACTGGATAAGGCTTTTCTTTCAAATATATTTGTGCTGCTGTGCAAGAGGGAACTGCAGATGCTGGTTTACGCTGAAGATAGATATAAAAATGCTGGAGTATCTCAGCAGGACAGGCAGCATCTCTGGAGAGAAGGAATGGGGCTTCTGAAGAAGGGTTTCGACCCAAAACGTCACCCATTACTTCGATCCAGAGATGCAGCCTGTCCCACTGAGTTACTCCAGCATTTTGTGTCTAACATTCGAGGTACTAGTCTTTCATTACAAAATGTGTGCAAATTAAGTGTATCTAATAATGTCATTTCCTCAGCAAATGTAAGGCCATTCTAATCTGCCCAACTCATTCTGTTACACTGCATTGTTTCTACATGAATTATAAATAGTTGGGCCGAAGGGCCTATTTCCACGGAGTAAGACTCTGTGACTATGACTCTAATTCAAAGTTTGGGGAAAACGTTTTTTTCTTATTCAATGATATGAACTCATTAACGTCCAGAAAAGGAGACATCTCTCCAGTGCCTTGAGTAGCCCAATACAGGGATCTCATAATGTCTTTCTGGTCCAGTACAAATCCTCTCCTCTTGCAAGCCTATTGGCAACTCCTTCGATTCCACTCATTGAACAGATACAAACACTGGCATTGTCTATGTAATGTGCTTGACTGTGGGTCGAGGTGTCCTTGTCCCTTGATGTAGTTGAAAGATTGATTGAACAGAGACAACATTGAAACAGGCCTTTCGGCCCACTCAGCCCACACCGACCATCGATCACCTCCTCAGACTAGTTCAATGTTTTTCCACTTCCTCACAGGTTGAATTGCTTTCCAATAATTATAAGTGAGCATTGTGGGGAGAAAAATAGAGAAAAATGTCAATGGCAGACTAAAGGGCCTGTCCCACCAATGTAAATTTTTGGGCGACTTCCCGGCACCTGTAATAGCAGGTCGTTGAAAATTTTCAACATGGTAAAAATCCAACAGCAACCAGAAAAAGGTTCGACTCTTTGGGCGACTTCTCACGACCGTACAGGTGGGGTGACATGTAGAAAGTTTTTGGAGACCTGCTGCGACTATGACGGGTGCCGGCAAGTTTCCCAAAAAATCGCATTAGTGGGACAGGCCCTTTCGGCAACCAGAATCAACCGCTGTGTGAAAGAACCACGGGAACTCATGTCAAAGACAGTCATAGTTAAGAAGATTTTTGAAAATTTCCTTCCAGTGTCAATCTACAAGTCCATCTATGTGTCATGGTCCTATGTGTCCATGTATAGGAAGGAACTGCAAGTGCTTGATTATACCAAAGATAGACACAAAATGCTGGAGTAACTCAGCGGGATAGTCAGCATGTCTGGAGAGTTTGCTCGAATAGCTTACAAAACATTTGTAAAGTTTTATGTGCATTTTCTCTTGCGTGTATGTTTCTTTCAAGAAACTGAAATAATTTCTTCACCTGGTTTATGGCCTTAGTTAGGAATTGGCATTAGTTAGTTTTTTTATTGCACTTGTTCGTAGGTCTATTGATATTAGAAGTAGCAGATCAACATCAGCTTGTACCACCATTCTCATCCCAGTGAGCAAGTAAGCAATTGCTTTTGAAAACCATTCTTAGAATTGTTGACAGTTTAAGCATGCAGGTACAGCAGGAAGTGAAGAAAGCTAATGGCATGTTGGCCTTCATAACAAGAGGAGTTAAGTACAGGAGCAAAGAGGTCCTTCTGCAGTTGTACAGGACCCTAGTGAGTCCACACCTGGAGTAATGTGTGCAGTGTTGGTCTCCTAATTTGAGCAAGGACATTCTTGCTATTGAGGGAGTGCAGCATAGGCTCACAAGGTTGTTCCCAGGATGGCAGGACTGTCATAGAATAGAATGCCTTTTATTGTCATTCAGACAAGGTTTGAATGAAATTTCATTCCTACAGTCTTGACGAAATGATGAAAGAATGGATTGACTGGGCTTGTATTCACCGAAATTTGGAAGGATGAGATTGGGATCTTATAGAAACATATAAAATTATTAAGGGATTGGTCACGCATGATGCAGGAAACATGTTCCCGATGTTGGGGGTGTCTAGAACCAGGGGCCACAGTTTAAGAATAAGGGGTCGGCCATTTAGAACTGAGATGAGGAAAAACATTTTCATCTAGAGAGTTGTGAATCTGGCAGTGGAAGGCAGTGGAGACCGATTCACTGGAATCATTCAAAAGAGAGGTAGATAGAGCAGTTAGGACTAGCGGAATCAAGTGATATGGGGAGAAGGCAGGAACGGACTAATGATTGTGGATGATCAGCCATGATCACATTGAATGGAGGTGCTGCCTCGAAGGGCTGAATGAACCTACTCCTGCACCTATTTTCTATGTATCTATGTATCTCCATGTTTAGAATTGTTAGCATGCTGTCTAGGATTTTTATTCACTCGTACTTTTAAATGGGTAACTGTTTTTAAATTCTTAAAACAGTGTTTAGATCTGTTGACACGGTGTTTAGAATTGGTGACACAGTTTAGAATTGTTAACACGGTGTTTACAATTATTATTGACACGGTGTTTAGAATTGTTGACACAATGTTTACAGTTATTGTTGACATGATGTTTAGAATTGTTGACATGATGTTTTCAATTATTGTTGACATGGTGTTTAGAATTGTTGACATGATGTTTTCAAGTATTGTTGACATGGTGTTTAGAATTGTTGACATGATGTTTTCAATTATTGTTGTCATGGTGTTTAGAATTGTTGACACGGTGTTTACAAGTATTGTTGACACGGTGTTTACAATTGTTGACATGATGTTTAGAATTGGTGGCACGGTGTTTACAATTGTTATTGACACGGTGTTTACAATTGGTGACACGATGTTTACAATTGTTGTTGACATGGAGTTTACAATTGGTGGCACGATGTTTACAATTGTTGTTGACATGGAGTTTACAATTGGTGGCACGGTGTTTACAATTGTTGTTGACATGGAGTTTACAATTGGTGGCACGGTGTTTACAATTGTTGTTGACATGGAGTTTACAATTGGTGGCACGGTGTTTACAATTGTTGACACGGTGTTTACAATTGTTGTTGACACAGTGTTTACAATTGGTGGCACGGTGTTTACAATTGTTGACACAGTGTTTACAATTATTAACACAATGTTTAAAATTGTTGTTGACACGGTGTTTACAATTGGTGGCACGGTGTTTACAATTGTTGTTGACATGGAGTTTACAATTGGTGACACAGTGTTTACAATTATTGTTGACATGGAGTTTACAATTGTTGACACGGTGTTTACAATTGTTGTTGACACAGTATTTACAATTGGTGGCACGGCATTTACAATTGTTGACACAGTGTTTACAATTATTAACACAATGTTTAAAATTGTTGTTGACACGGTGTTTACAATTGGTGTCATGGTGTTTACAATTGTTGACATGATTCCTTCATCCAGGTTTGCATTTAATGCATCTTCATGATTATTGTTACTGGAGTCCGTTGTGTTTTCACCCATTATATAATCTGATACGCGCTGGCGAATCTTCATTAAAAAGTACAAATTTGTATCTGGAAGATTGCAAAAGCAGCATTTTCTTTTTTTTTGTCATACACTTCAGGACAAATATTGGCACACAACAAGTAGGACTCAAATAGAAACAAATGATATCATCAAAGTTGGTGCTATTGTAATAGTAAAAATTACAGCAGGGTCTTGGTCAGCTGGGCATGTGGGCTGGGGAATGAATGGTAAATGGAATTTATGTTTATGGAGCTGAACCTGTTTTTCAATACATTTGATGGTGGTGCTCTGCCCTGACACCCACCCCCCTGCTCCCCTACAGACTCTCCCCCTCAATCCCCCTAGTCCACTTCCTCTGCCCTTTCTTTGTCGCACCTGACCATCAATGAGAAAGGAGCTGAACAGACTCTGCCCAGGCAATGCTGTGGATCCCAATCGTGTCAGCCCTAGGGTACTCAAGGTGTGGGTACTAGCCATCCAGCATATTTTTACCCTGAGTGAGCCAGAGGAGGGTTCCTGTGATGTGGAAGACATCCTACCTGTTTCCTTTATCAAAGAAGATGCATCCCAGCTCCTCCAATTACTTCTCGTGAGCAAACTGATAAAGATGCAGGTAGATGCTCCATTGGTGTTCTGGATCACCAACTACCTGACTGGACAAACACACTATGTCAGGCTACAGAACTATGTCATGGACATAGGCGTCCCACAGGGGATGGTCCTCTCTCCCTTCCTGTATACCATCTACACCTCAGACCTCAGATATAACTCTACTGTTATTTGTTTTTAAATGTCTGAATGGGCTCACCCCGCCTTACCTCTCTGAGCTGCTCCACCAATACGCTCCTGCCCGGTCCCTCAGGTCAGCTGGTCAGCTGCTCCTGCAGGTACCGAGGTCTAGTCGGAGGCTCAGAGGGGATAGAGCCTTCTCTGTTGCTGCTCCGGCACTCTGGAACACCCTGCCGTTGCACATCAGACAGGCCCCCTCACTGTCCATCTTCAAATCCAGTGTTAAAACACATTTGTACTCCCTGGATTTTGACCATGCCTGAGGCTTTGCTTCTGTTTGTGGTGTTTTTGATGTTTCTTTATTTTACATGTCTTTTCCTACTATTTCTTTTGATTGTTATTTTTGGTGTGTATTAACTTTTTTGTCAATGATTAGTCATGTACAGCACTTTGTTGCAGCTATGTTTGTTTTTAAAGTGCTCTATAAATAAAATTATTATTATTATTATTATTATTACTTCCTGCCACCTGCAGACATTGGCGGATGACTCTGCAATTGTGGGCTGCATCAGTGAGGGGAGGGAAGCTGAATACAGAGGTGTCGTCAACGGCTTTGTTGAGTGGTGTGGACTGAATCACCTGCAGCTCAACACCGACAAGACTAAGGAGTTGGTGGTGGGCTTAAGGAGGAGAGAATCACCCCTGTCCCCCTCAATGGTGTGGGTGAGCAGTTTACCAGGAGTACAAATAACTGCGAGTGCTGGCAAACATTTCCCATCTACACTAGTCCCACCAGCCCGCATTTGACCCATATTCCTCTACACTAATTGTTTCTTTAATGCTGCAATTGTCTCAGCCTCAACTACCTCCTCCAGCAGCTCATTCCGTACATCCACAACCCGTTGTGTGAAAATGTTGCCCCTCAGATTCCTATTAACTCTTTTCCCCTTCACCTTAAACCTATGTCATCTGGTCGTTGATTCATCTACTCTGGGCAAGAGACTCTGTGCATCTACCCGATCTATTCCTTTCATGATTTTATACACCTCTATAATAATCCCCCTTATCCTCCTGCACTCCAAGGAATAGAGACCCAGCCTATTCAACCTCTCCCTAAAGCACAGACCCTCAAGTCCTGGCTACATCGTTGTAAATCTTCTCTGTACCCTTTCCGGCTTGAGAACTTTTTTCATATAGTATGGTGCCCAGAACTGAACACAATACTCTAAATGCAGCCTCACCGATGTCATATATAACTGCAAAGCGACCTCGCACCTTCTATACGCATTATCCTGACTGATAAATTGTCAATGCGCACAAAGCCTTATTGACCACCCTATCTACCTGCACCTCCACTTTCAAGGACCAATGTACCTGCATTCCAAGATGCCTCTGCTCTGCAACACTCTCCAGAGCCCAAGCATTCATTATGTAGGTCCTGCCCATGTTAGGCTTCCCAAAACGCAACACCTCACATTTCACTGTATTAAATTCCATCAACCATTCCTCAGACCACCAAGCCAACTGATCAAGATGCTGCTGCAATTTTTCACAACCAAGGAGTGTTGTGGGGCAGATGGGTATAGGAGTGCAAATACATAATTCCATGAAACTGAATGTACATGCGATCATTGCGGTAACCACCCCCTCAGACCTCCGCAAAAAAGCATTGGAATCTAACATAGAAACATAACAAATAGGTGCAGTAGGCCATTCGGCCCTTCGAGCCTGCACCGCAATTCGAAATGATCATGGCTGATCATCCAACTCAGTATCCCATCCCTGCCTTCTCTCCATACCCCCTGATCCCTTTAGCCACAAGGGCCACATCTAACTCCCTCTTAAATATAGCCAACAAACTGGCCTCAACTACCTTCTGTGGCAGAGAATTCCACAGATTCACCACTCTCTGTATAAAAAATGATTTTCTCATCTCGGTCCTAAAAGACTTCCCTCTTATCCTTAAACTGTGACCCCTAGTTCTGGACTTCCCCAACATCGGGAATAATCTTCCTGCATCTAGCCTGTCCAACCCCTTAAGAATTTTGTAAGTTTCTATAAGATCACCCCTCAACCTTCTGAATTCTAGCGTGTACAAGCCGAGTCTATCCAGTCTTTCTTCATATGAAAGTCCTGCCAAGGTGGAGGATCCGCCATGCATCAACCAACTCAAAGGAATCAATCAAACCTCTCAGCTTATTTGCTACAGCAGGGGCACACTGAGTACCAGAACGGTCTCGCGCCTCAAGTGTTCAATTATAAACACCCCCAAGGAAGACACACTCTGCACTATCAATAGTGCTCAACAGAGCAGTCATCTCCAGGAGTAGGCAGGCCTGCATCGTGCCAGAGCTGGAGGGGAGAGAGGTGTGGAGGAGGGGGAGGAGGGAGATGGGGTAGGGGAGGGAGGGAGAAGTGTGAAGGGTGGGGGGAGAGAGGGGGGAGGGAGGGGAGAGGGATGGGGAAGAGAGGGGAAAAGAGTGGGGAGGGAGAGTGGGTGGGGTAGGGGGGTTGGTGGAAGAGGGACAGAGCAGTAGGAGGAAGAGGGCGGGGGAGAAAGGGAAGGAAGGGACGGGAGGAGAGAGGGATGGGGGAGGGGGAGAGAGGTGTGGGGGAGGGAGGGGAATGGGGAGATGGGGTAGGGGATGGAGGGGGAAGAGGGTGGAGGAAGGGGGGAGAGTGTGGGGAGGGAGAAGGGGGTGGGGGAGAGAGGTATGGGGGTGGGGGAGGAGGAGGAAGGGAGAGGGAGAGGGGTGAGGAGGTGGCGAAAGGGAGGAGATAGGGGTCGGGGTGGGAGGAGAGAGGGATGGGGGAGGGGGAGAGATGTGTGGGGGAGGGGGGGGGGGGGGAGGGAGGGGAGGAGGGAGATGGGGAAGGGGGGAGAGGGGAGGAGGATGGGGAAGGGGGGAGGAGGGGGAGGAGGATGGGGTAGGGGAGGGAGGGGAAGAGTGTGGAGGGAGGGGGAGAGGGGGGAAAGAGGGGAAATAGTGGGAAGGGAGAGTGGGACGGGGAGGGGGGAGAGAAGTGGAAGAGTGGGGGGGGAGGTAGGGGCAGAGGGGTAGGTAGAATGGTGGAAGAGGGACAGGGGGAGTGGGGGAAGAGGGACAGAGGGGTAGGGGAAAGGGGGGAGAGGGGAGGAGGATGGGGTGTGGGGGGGGTGTGAGTGTGTGTGGTGGGAGGGGGAGAGGGGTGGGGGGAGAGAGGGGAAATAGTGGGGAGGGAGAGTAGTGTGTGGAAGGGGTAGGGACAGTCCATCTGTTCCCCATTCGCTATCACCCCCAATCGTCTTTCTCCATTCCCACACACGTGATGACGCGCTTTGACACAGGCTGCGGGGGTGGGGGGAGGAGCTGGGGCTGCGGCTGCTGCAAAGGCATATGTAAATTGATCCATTCCAATTGGACATCTGTGAGCATTGGGCATTGTGACATCACACGATTGAATGTTCACCAACATGTTTTGGGTGAGAGCAGTTTTTTTTTAATTTGGGGGGTGGGGTGAAGGATTTTATTAAAAATCGGTACATAAACACGACAAAATTTAATCAGGAGTGGATACTTGGAATGTAAAATGAAATCTCTCCCGAAATGGTAAAAAATCTCGGCGTTTCTGCGTGTGATGATGGCGTAGCAACGAATCAAAGGCTGGCAACCACAAGTCAGGCAAGCATGAAATTAGCCTTTGCACCCATAACAAATGGATAAATAACGCTAAGGGTCATATAGCATAGAAACAGGCCCTTCAAAACATTGTGCCCATGTCAATACCAGGATTCTTTCCTTATTAATCCTGTTTACTAGCAATTGGTCTACTATGCTTCAGTGATAACGTGCTTATCCTATCACGATCGGCAGTGGCTTGTAGCCATCTGTTTTTTTCTTTCTTTTTGTTCCATTAGGTATGTTTTTATTTTTATTTTTTAGATGTTTATATGTGGGAGGGTGGATGGGGGGAGGGGGGGGGGGGGGGGGTTTTAAAATATTTCAATCTCTGCCCTGTACGGCAACCCAACCTTTTCCCCATCGGGTCTCCATTGTCATTGGGCCTAACATCGTGGAGCCGGCGGCCTCCAACCGGAACCAACCTGAGGTCTCCAGTCGACTTTGGAGCTTCAGAGGCTCCAGCAGCAGACACGGGGGATGGTAACATCAAGAGCTCATGGGAGAGCTTATCGGAGCTCCTGAAAAGGCAATTTCTCCTGCCCAAATCACAGGGTTAAAAACGACCCAGAGCGGGACCTTACATCGCCCGGAGCAGCTTTAATGGCCGCGAAACTTACCATCGCCTGCCGGGGTCTCCAACATCAAGACCCAGAGCAGGGCCTTACATCGCCCGGTGCGGCCTTAACAGCCGTGGGACTTGCCATCGCCCGCCGGGGGCTTTAACATCGGGAGAGACAAGACTTTGTCTTCCATCACAGTGAGGAGGTGTTTGGAGATTCACTGTGATGGATGTATGTGGAAAATGTGTTAATTGTGTGTCTTGGGTTTTTTTCTTGTTCGTATGACTGCAGAAACAAAATTTTGTTTGAACTTAGGTTCAAATGACAATAAACGGTATTCTGATTCTGATTCTGACATGTGGAGAGCATCTCTTCCACCGTTGTCTCAGTAAATACATTCTCTGAATGAAAGAACATTACTTCCTCACAGCAACTATAAATCTTGTACATCTCAGCTTAACTCTATGCTCTCTGGCCTTATACATGTTGTCTTTGGGGAAGTATCTGTGTTTACTATATCTCTGCCCTCAGCTCTCACCAGTCCATCAGCCGGCTCAGGCTCCCCTGGCCCAATGAATTCTCAACTTTTTGAAAAGTTTAAAGAGATTTGGCATGTCACCAAATAATCTCAAGCTTCTTCAAATTTACTGGAGAGCATGTTTCCACTCTCCTAGTGGGAGATTCTAGGACCAAAGGCCATAGAATAGTAAGATTAAACGAGAACTTACCAGTTCGAAGTTTGATCGTTATTTTATGAGGAGCACGTTGAGGGAATACGTGAAGAACCCCGCCAGGACGCATGTGTGTCATTCTTCAAAGCAGCGGTGTGAAATCACAGATAACTGTAATGACTGAACATAGTAAGATTAGAGAAGAGATACCAGTTGAGTATATGATCAAGGGTGGGAGCGGATGGCACGTATTCCCTCAATATGCTCCTCATAAAATAAAGATCAAACTTTGAACTGGTAAGTTCTCGTTTAATCTTACTATTTTACTTCGGAGTCACGTGAGTGACTACGTGAAGATTTTAAAGCTCTGTAATTTCATGCCGTGGAAACGAGTCCATGCATCACTTCTGCCTTGATTATGGGAAGAATAGTGTTAACATTATTAGACATCAATACGACATTGAAATCAACGATAACTCCATGACTGAACATCAAATTATAGCCCCCTTTATGGGAAGAATAGTGTTAAAATTAATCTTATTATTTTACTTCGGATCAATACGTGAAATCAACGATTTGTGATTTCACCAAATTATAGCCCTATTTATGGGTGTTAAATTATTAGACATCAATAAATCAACGATAAATTATTAACACCAAATTATAGCCCCTATTTATGGGGTAAAATTATATTACAGAACTTAAAATTGTTTCTGCAAACGTTCCAGGTTTAATTACTGGTTTGTGATAAAATCATTGGAAAGTTTTCTCCGTTGACCATCCTGCTGTCTTGAGGATTTGGTCATCGGAACATCCAACTGCATATCTGCCAATGTAGCTGCAGCCTTTATTAGGACCTGTTTCAGCCATCTCGAGATGGGCTGGACTGTAACTTTTTTGTGTGGTTATTTGTGGCTGATTAAAAGTGCCATTTCTTTGCATCTGATGATTTTTGTATACTCCATATATAATAGCAAGTGTCTTACAATACAGAGACGATCATAGAAACATAGAAATTAGGTGCAGGAGTAGGCCATTTGGCCCTTCGAGCCTGCACCACCATTCAATATGATCATGGCTGATCATCTAACTCAGTATCCCGTACCTGCCTTCTCTCCATACCCTCTGATCCCCTTAGCCACAAGGGCCACATCTAACTCCCTCTTAAATATAGCCAATGAACTGGCCTCAACTACCCTCTGTGGCAGAGAGTTCCAGAGATTCACCACTCTCTGTGTGAAAAAATCATCTGTCGGGTGGGCCCTAAATTCTATTTTTAGGCCTGCTGACCCCTGTCTGTTCTGCTTTACTAATTCATTGATGTGAAAGTTAAGTTCCCAGATGAAGAAGACATGTTGTCCAGTCTTAATTTATGTAGCGACTGGACCCTTTGTGCCATCAGCATGACTGTTTTCAGTGTCAGTTTCTGTAGGGACAGAGCTGTAGCTGGAGACCAGTTCCTTAACATGGTCAGTACAATGCTTACATCCCATATTTGGGAGTACAGGTGCACAACCTTTTATCCGAAAGCCTTGGGACCAGACACTTGTCGGATTTCGGACATTTTCGGATTTCCGAATGGAAGATTTTTAGCGTAGATTAGGTAGGTAGCGCGGGCGGCTTGAAAAGTCTGGAGCGACTGCCTCCTCCCTGGAGACCGGGGAATCATTGTAAATCATTGCATAAATGTTAGTCAGTTAGTTTGGAGGGATTTTATGTGGTGGTGGTGGGGTGGGGGTGAAGGGGGAAACTTTAATTCTTAGTCCCCTACCTGGTCGGCGATTCCCAACATCGCGGAGCTGGGGGCTCCGTCCGGCCGCGGGCGGCGCCGGTTGTAGCTCCGACCCCGGCAACTCTACCCCTGGCTGCGAGGCGCTCCAAATCCAGCGCCGCCCGCGGTCGGACGCCCCCCACCCCAGCTCCGCGAATGTTGGGAGAAGGCGGCCTCCGCGCCCTGGAGCTTACCGCACAGCGACCCGGTAAGGCATTGCCCGCTTCCCGCTGGTATCCCAGCGCTGCGACGCCGCCGACTCCCAACATTTACGGAGCTGGGGTGGGGGGCGTCCGGCCGCGGGCGGCGCTGGATTTGGAGCGCCTCGCAGCCAGGGGTAGAGTTGCCGGGATCGGAGCTACAACCGGCGCCGCCCGCAGCCCCAGCTGGGAGTTGGCGGCCACAGCGCTGCGGAGCTTACTGCACGGCGACCCGGTAAGGCATCGACCGCTCCCCGTCTCTCCGACCAGGTAGGGGACTAAGAATTAAAGTTTACCCCTTCAACCCCCCTTCACATAAAAGCCCTCCAAACTAACTGACTAACATTTAAGCAATGATTAAAGATGTTTAAGTGTCTCCCCGGTCTCCGGGGAGGAGGCAGCCGCTACAGTAGTACAGACCGTTTCGGGTCAAGTTTGGCGCCAAACGCGAGCTTTGGTGTGTAGACGACATCCTGGAAAAAATGGCCGGTTTTCGGAGTTTTTTTTCGGTTTCCAGAACACCGGATAAAAGGTTGTACACCTGTACCTGGTTCTTGGGGGATTGACATTAAAAATTCCCCTCATAAATTTAGTTACCAGGGGGAGTGTCCCAACAGAATGCTGCTCTGTACCTTGCCATAGGTATGTTGACAGAGCACTTCTGGCACAGTTGATGGCACTATAACTGAGCCCCTCATCGTAATGGAGGCTTGCCAGGAATTCCAGAACAGACGGGATGTTCATTGATCTGTGGGTGATGTTATTGTTGTGACAGTACATTTCCCATTTCTTGATGTACACCAAGTACTGTTTTTTTGTGGACTGTCTGTGGGCTGCTGAAATAATGTCCACTGGCTGGGTTTTCTCCGAGATTTTTGGTTTCTCCCGCACTCCATGGCGTAGAGGTATATAGTTTAATTTGCTTTGTATAACTGTAAATTGTCATTACCGTGTGTAGGATAGTGTTAATGTGCGGGGATTGCTGATTGATGTGGACATGATGGGCTGAATGGCCTTTTTTGTGCTGCATCTCTAAACTAAAGTAAACTAAACTAAACTTATGAACTTAGAAAATATCCTGCCTGTTTGGTTGCATCTTGACTTGGTACGGCTATTCATATGCACAAGGTCAAAAGAGGATGCAGATTCAGACCAGTCTGACACATGTACAGCCGTCCCGAGAATTGAAAGCAAATTATTCCAAGTGTAACAGTGTAGCAAAGAGTCAAAGGTGGTTGTATGGTACATGATGATGACCATGCAATTTGGCATTGAATAATCTACATTAACAACTCCAATGCCCTGCACAGAACGAAGAAAAGTGTACCAGTGATTGAACATTCAATTCACACACTGCTAGAAATGGGGGATATTTTAAGAAAGAAAGAGCAGCCCAGTGACACGGCTTGTCGAGCTGCTTCTTCACAACACCATGGAGCTGTGTTAAATCCTGACTATCAGTTCATGAATGATAGGAAATAAGTGAATGGGCCATTTGGCCCATCAAGTCTACTCCGCCATTCAATTATGGCTGATCTATCTCTCCCTACTAACACCATTATCCTGCCTTATCCCCACAACCCCAACACCAGTATTGTGTAGAGTTCTGTCTGTGTGGAGTTTGCATGTTCTTCCTGTGACTGTGTGAGTTTCCTCCGGGTTCTCCGGATTCATTCCATATCCCAAAGACGTGCGGGCTTACAGGTTAATAAACTTTGATAGAATTTACCAATAATGTGTAGAGACTGGATACAAAATTAGGATAACAAAGATCTAGAGTGACTGGTTATATATCGACTCGGTGGGCCGAAGGGCTGGCTTCCATGATTTACCCCTAAACTAAACTAAATTATAAATATTTCAAGGTGGCAATCTTGCTTTATCATCAATTCAAAGAATATGTACAAAAATACTTACCAATACAATTATTGAAGGAGGAAAAGAGTCATCACACTTTGGGCAAATTGGTACTCTTCTAACATGAGGCAAAAAAAAAAGTTAAAATGTTAAAAATTGCACTAAGCACCAATTTACCATTGGCAAATACCACATTACTTAATCTTGCAGTAATCAGTCAATACACAATATCAGAAACAGTTCTTCATGACAGTGTTAATGTTAACAACAGTTGTGGAAATGTTCAGTGAGTAGAAGAGAAAGTTCTAAGAGGAACACACACGGGGGATTTATTGCAACTGTGATCATTTTTAATTGAATATCAAGAAGCACACAGCCAGACAGGTGATTGATGAAAATAATGATTTATGCCAAGTAGGGTATGGATGGTAAAGCTGTGCGAGTGGAAGGCCTTTTAGAAGGAGATTGGGAATAATCAAATCTGGAGATGGCCAGAGAATACGAGGGTTAGAAACATAGAAATTAGGTGCAGGAATAGGCCATTCGGCCCTTCGAGCCTGCACCGCCATTCAATATGATCATGGCTGATCATCCAACTCAGTATCTCGTACCTGCCTTCTCTCCATACCCTCTGATCCCCTTGGCCACAAGGGCCACATCTAACTCCCTCTTAAATATAGCCAATGAACTGGCCTCAACTACCCTCTGTGGCAGAGGGTACCCTCTGTATCCTTAAGCTGTGACCCCTTGTCCTGGACTTCCCCAACATCGAGAACAATCTTCCTGCATCTAGCCTGTCCAACCCCTTAAGAATTTTGTAAGTTTCTATAAGATCCCCTTTCAATCTCCTAAATTCTAGAGAGTATAAACCAAGTCTATCCAGTCTTTCTTCATAAGACAGTCCTGACATCCCAGGAATCAGTCTGGTGAACCGTCTCTGCACTCCCTCTATGGCAATAATGTCCTTCCTCAGATTTGGAGACCAAAACTGTACGCAATACTCCAGGTGTGGTCTCAACAAGACCCTGTACAACTGCAGTAGAACCTCCCTGCTCCTATACTCAAATCCTTTTGCTATGAAAGCCAACATACCATTCGCTTTCTTTACTGCCTGCTGCACCTGCATGCCTACCTTCAATGACTGGTGTACCATGACACCCAGGTCTTGCTGCATCTCCCCCTTTCCCAATCGTCCACCATTTAGATAATAGTCAGCTTTCCCGTTTTTGCCACCAAAATGGATAACCTCACATTTATCCACATTATACTGCATCTGCCAAACATTTGCCCACTCACCCAGCCTATCCAAGTCACCTTGCAGTCTCCTAGCATCCTCCTCACAGCTAACACTGCCCCCCAGCTTAGTGTTATCCGCAAACTTGGAGATATTGCCTTCAATTCCCTCATCCAGATCATTAATATATATTGTAAATAGCTGGGCAGCAGAGCTATAGAGTGATAGAGTGATACAGTGTTGAAACAGGACCTTTGGCACAACATGCTCACATTGGCCAACATCTCCCAGTCCCACCTGCCTGCACCTGGTCCATATCCCTCCAAACCTGTCCTATCCATGTTCCCGTCTAACTGTTTCTTAAAAGATGGGATAGTCCCTGCCTCAATTACCTCCTCTGGCAGCTTGTTTCATACATCAACCACCTTTTGTGTGGAAAAAGTTACGACAGATTCCTATTGAATCTTCTCCACTTCACCTTGAACCTGGTGGAACCTTGGAACTGGTGCAGGGGGCAGGGATTTAGATTTTTAAACCACTGGGATTTGTTTTGGAGTAAGGGGGGACTGTACAAAAGGGACTGATTGCATCTTAACAGATGGGGGACCAGCATTCTGGCAGGCACGTTTGTCACTGCTACAAGGGTGGTTTTAAACTGAATAAGGGGGGCGGGGAGTCAAATGGGATAGTCAAGAATGGAGTTAAAGGGAAAGAGAGTAAAGGGATGGTTAATGACCCCAGAATTAATGGGAACGGAAGCTCACAAAGGGATTGGAGAGTATGACCAAGTGTAATAGTGATCTATGTGAAAGTTGAGATGCGTAAGGAATTAAAAGTATTGTATATGAATGTGTGAATTATAAGAAGTAAAGTAGATGAGCTTGAGGCTCAGTTAGAGGTTGGTAGATATGACATTGTGGGGATTACTGAGATGTGGCTGCAGGAGGATCGGGCCTGGGAACTTAATATTCAGGGCTATACATCCTGTAGAAAGGACAGGCAGGTGGGCAGAGGAGGGGGGATAGCTCTGCTGGTGAGGTGGGGAATTCAGTCCCTTTTGAGGGAAGACATAGGGACTGACGAGGTTGTCACTGTGGATTGAGTTGAGGAATTGTAAAGGCAAGAAGACACTAATTGGTGTTATTTACAGACCCCCAAATAGTAGCCCGGTTGTAGGGTGTAAGTTACAGCAGGAGTTAAAACTGGCATGTAACAAAGGTAATGCCACTGTGGTGGTGGGGGGTTTCAATATGCAGGTAGACTGGGAAAATCAGGTTGGTTCAAGACCCCTAAGAAAGAGAGTTTGTAGAGTGCCTCCGAGATGGATTCTTAGAGCCGACCAGAGAAAAGGCAATTCTGGATTTAGTGTTGTCCAATGAACCTGATATGATAAGAGAACTTGAGGTAAAGGAACCGCTTGGAGGTAGTGATCATAATATGATTAGTTTTAATCGTCAATTTGAGAAGGAGAACGTTAAATCGGAAGTGTCAGTGATGCAGTCGAACAAAGGGGACTATGAAGGCATGAGAGGGGAGCTGGCCAAGGTAGACTGGAAAGGGATCCTAGCAGGAATTACGGTGGAACAGCAATGGCAGGAATTTCTGGGCAGAATCCGGAAGACGCAGGATCATTTAATTCCAAAAATGAAGAAAGATTCTAAGGGGAGAAGGAGGCAATCATGGCTGACAAGAGAAGTTAGGGATAGAATAAAACTAAAAGAAAAGATGTATAACACAGTAAAGAGTAGCTGTAAGCCAGAGGATTGGGAAACTTTCATAGGACAACAGAAGGAAACAAAATGGGCAATACGGGCTGAAAAGATGAAGTACGAAGGGAAGCTGGCCAGGAATATAAAGAAGGGCAGTAAAAGCTTCTTTCGATATGCTAGGGGAAAAAGAGTAGCAAAGTCAAATGTGGGTCTCTTGAAGGCAGACACAAGTGAAATTATTATGGACAACAAGAAAATAGCAGAAGAGTTGAATAGGTACTTTGGATCTGTCTTCACTAAGGAAGACACAAACAATCTCCCAGATGTACGGGTCCTTTTCAGAATGGCAGGCAGTGGCGAGTGGAGTGCCGCAAGGCTCGGAGTTGGAGCCACAACTGTTTACCATATATATTAATGATTTGGAAGAGGGAATTAGGAGCAACACTAGCAAGTTTGCAGATGACACAAAGCTGGGTGGCAGTGTGAGCTGTGAAGAGGATGTTAGGAGGTTGCAGGGTGACCTGGACAGGTTGAGTGAGTGGGCAGATGCGTGACAGATGCAGTATAATATAGATAAATGTGAGGTTATCCACTTTGGCGGCAAAAACAAGGGGGCAGATTATAATCTCAATGGGGTTAGGTTAGGTAAGGGGGAGGTGCAGCGAGACCTGGGTGTCCTTGTACACCGGTCACTGAAAGTTGCCGTGCAGGTACAGCAGGCAGTGAAGAAAGCTAATGGGATGTTGGCCTTCATAACAAGAGGATTTCAGTATAGGAGTAAAGAGGTTTTTCTGCAGTTCTATAGGGCTCTGGTGAGACCACATCTGAAGTATTGTGTACAGTTATGGTCTCCTAATTTGATGAAGGACATCCTTGTGATTGAGGCAGTGCAGCGTAGGTTCACGAGATTGATCCCTGGGATGGCGGGACTGTCATATGAGGAAAGATTGAAAGGACTAGGCTTATATTCACTGGAGTTTAGAAATAAGGATCTTATAGAAACACATAAAATTATAAAAGGACTGGACAAGCTAGCTGCAGGAAAAATGTTCCCAATGTTGTGCGAGTCCAGAACCAGAACAGTCTTAGAATAAAGGGGAGGTCATTTAAGACTGAGGTGAGAAAAAACGTTTTCACCCAGAGAGTTGTGAATTTATGGAATTCCCTGCCACAGAGGGCAGTGGAGGCCAAATCACTGGATGGATTTAAGAGAGATTTAGATAGAGCTCTTGGGGCTAGTGGAGTCAAGGGGTATGGGGAGAGGGTAGGCACGGATTATTGATAGGGGACGATCTGCCATGATCACAATGAATCGCGGTGCCACAAGGGCCACATCTCTTAACTCCCTCTTAAATATAGCCAATGAACTGGCTTCAATACCTTCTGTAGCAGAGAATTCCACTGATTCACCACTCTCTGTGTAAAAAAATGATTTTCTCATCTCGGTCCTAAAAGACTTCCCTCTTATCCTTAGACTGTGACCCCTAGTTCTGGACTTCCCCAACATCGGGAATAATCTTCCTGCATCTAGCCTGTCCAACCCCTTAAGAATTTTGTAAGTTTCTATAAGATCCCCCCTCAATCTTCTGAATTCCAGCGTGTACAAGCCGAGTCTATCCAGTCTTTCTTCATATGAAAGTCCTGACATCCCAGGAATCAGTCTGGTGCACCTTCTCTGTACTCCCTCTATGGCAAGAATGTCTTTCCTCAGATTAGGAGCCCAAAACTGTACGCAATACTCCAGGTGTGGTCTCACCAAGACCCTGTACAACTGCAGTAGAACCTCCCTGCTTTTATACTCAAATCCTTTTGCTATGAATGCTAACATACCATTTGCTTTCTTCACTGCCTGCTGCACCTGCATTCCTACTTTCAATGACTGGTGTACCATGACACCCAGGTCTCGCTGCATCTCCCCTTTTCCTAATCGGTCACCATTCAGATAATAGTCTACTTTCCTGTTTTTGCCACCAAAGTGGATAACCTCACATTTATCCACATTTTACTGCATCTGCCTAAATTCCTCTCCTGATTTTATACACCTCTATATTTCTCCCCGTATCCTCCTGTGCTGGGAATTGTGTCCCAGCCTACGCAACCTCTGCTTCTAGCTCATACCAAGAGTTCTGGCAACATCGTCGTAAATCTTCTCTACACCCTTTCCAGCTTGATAACATCTTTCCAATAACATGGTGCCCAGAAAGGAACACTATACTCTAATGGGGTCTCACCAACATCTTATGTAACTGCAACATGACCTCCCAACTTCTATAATCAATACTCTGACTAATGATGGCCAATGTGGCAATAGTCTTTTCGACCACCCTATCTACGTGAATCCATCTTCAAGGAACCATGCTCCTAGATCCCTCTGCTCTACAATACTCCCCAGAGGCCTATCATTCACTGTGTAGTTCCGGCCCATGTTAGATTTCCCAAAATGCAACACCTCACATTTCCCAATGTTAAATTTCATCAACCATTCCTCAGACCAACTGGCAAATCGATCAAGATTCTGCTGCAATTTTTCACAACCATTTTCACCAACTGCAAAACTACCCACATTGTGTCATCAGCAAACTCACACATGCTTTCATATCAGACTTGGTTAATGTAATGTTTAAGAAGGAACTGCAGATGCTGGAGAATCAAAGGTACACAAAAAAGCTGGAGAAACTCAGCGGGTGCAGCAGCATCTATGGAGTGAAGGAAATAGGCAACGTTTCGGGCCGAAACCCTTCCTTCGGCCCGAAACGTTGCCCATTTCCTTCGCTCCATAGATGCTGCTGCACCCGCTGAGTTTCTCCAGCTTTTTTGTGTACCTTTGGTTAATGTAATGCCTTGTTTACAGGTCTGCCTTCAAATTCCAGAAACAAGTTACAGCTCATTCAAAATGCAGCAGCCCGGCTTTTAACAAATACCGAGAAAAGGGAGCATATCACCACAGTATTATGCTCTCTTCATTGACTCCCTGTGAGATCCAGGATAAAGTCCTCCTTTTTCTATAAAGCCCTAAATGGCTTAGGAGCAGCATATTTTACCACCCTCCTTCCCTATGCCCCTTCTCGAGCGCTCAGGTCTTTTGATGCTCTCCTGCCAATGCTGCAGCAATAAGAAAATTGGTGAAGCAGCCTTTTTAAATTATGCCCCCAAGCTGTGGAATACCCGGCCCAGGGCTATGAGAGACGCCCACTCAGTTGATATTGGTAAACGGCAGCGAAAAACTTACCTTTTTAATAAAACTTTTAACTGTCTTTACTCTGTAATTGACCTCATTGTTTTTTGTCCTTTTACATTCCTAATTTTATATTTTAAATATTTATATATATCTGTGTTTTTTTACACTATTAACTGCCTATGTTCTTACTTTTTTTAAATTGTATTTTTTGTTTAGACCTGTGTTTATTGTGGAAAGCACTTTAGGTTACATTCAATTGTATGAAAAGTGCTACACAAATAAAGTTATTATTATTATTATTATTATTATTATTATTATTACCTGTACTAGATCCCTCTGCTCTGCAACTCTCCCCAGATCCCTGCCATTCGACTTTAGGTAACTAAACTGATTTTTCAAAATTCTAGATATGGGGAACCTAACACACAAATGTTAACAAAAGAAAAGAAGACAAAGGAGAAAAACCTTTTAGTTTAACACATGGAAAGAACCAAGAAGGACATGAGGTGAGGGAAACGCCTTGACTTTACAAAGGGGACCTAGCACAGCTGGGGAGAATTTGAAACTTTGGAAGCGTCCTTTATGGGCAACTTTTTGCATACCTTAGGTTTGCTAGTAAAGAATTTCACTGTAACCTATCACATGTGACAATAAAGTATTCGATTTAATGTCACAGGTAAAATACGAATATATCTTGACTTTACAGTGGGGCAGGTTGAAATTTGTGTTAACTAGGCAAGGTCAAAATGGTCTTGTGAAAGGGAACCATTACGAAGTAGCCTCCTCAGTCATCACCTCAAACCCACTGGGTCTGATCTGTTCACTCAGTTGAGGAGTGCTCGCAGCTTATCTAATTATCTCAGAGACCTGAAGGTACCAGTTCTTGACGACCACTGAAAATCAAAGTTGAAAGGATGGGCACACAAAATGGCAACAATAAAATGAAGGAAAAAATTAAACCAGCCTTTAACTCACCAAAGTCTTCACTCAGTCAACTATGCACCTTCTTTTGAGTTTGAGTTTAGTTTACTGTTACGTGTACCGTGAAAAGCTTTCCAGTCAACAAAAAAAAAAACATGATTACAATCAAGCCATCCAATGTCTATAGAGCTAGATGTTGCCTGATAATAAGTAGCCAATTGGAGGCTATGGGACCAGGAAAATACCAGATTAACTGGTTGAACCATCGCATTGCAACCTATTGTTCTTGGCTGATCTCCAAAGAGGAAGAAGCAAAATGACCTTTCTAAACATGCTAATGAACAGCACCTTAATGCTATTTGAGTAGCAATGTTACAAAATTTTGAGATTTAAAAAATCAAGTCTGTAATTTATCCCATCAGTTAAAGCATAAACAGAAATTTAATTTGACACCTAATTCACTTTCATATCTTCAGTATTAAAAAAGTTATGGCCATTTTCATACTCGGAAATTAGCATCTTGTTCCCTATTGCTTTTCCATTGACTTAACTCAAAAACTGTGATCGAGGTCAGTCAAAAGCCCATATTTTCTTAAAAATTAAGAGAACTAAAATAAATTTTCAGTTATAATAGATTGAAGCATTCTGAAACAAATATAAAACAATCTTACTTAGATGACTCAAAATTAAAGCATATAATTAGTTAGTTACCTAATTGTAGCTAATTACAAAATTCAATTACTAGATCTAAACATCTATCAATTCAAGACATTTTTAAATAGCCTAAGTGTCCAAATAACATTCACACAAGAATTAACAATATAACATAATTTTATAATTTTCAAATCTCATTGTCATGGATTTATAGGCCAAAGTGAAGGAATTTAATGTTTAATACCTGTAAATTAATGGCGATTTAAATCATCTTGTGAGTGGGTTTTTCTGGAATGCGATCATTTGGAACATTGCGGTTTTGGTGAATTTAAACCCCACATCGGCAGGAAAAATACTACCGGTTCGTATGGGGAAAAAATCACCGTTTCGCAAAATGTGAATTAAAGGCATCTTAAGGAACACTTTTATACATAAAAGAAACGGCATTTGTTTACCTGCCCCGTACGTGAAATCCATCCCCGTTGTCGGCGTTGACGGTTTTAGAAGCTGATTTTCAAATTACTCCAGCGGTGAACTTGTCGGGCGATTTAAAAAAAAAAAAAAAACACATAACGGCCGTCGGAACAATTCTCAGCTTTCACTCCAACAAAATATAATCCAGGACAAGGTTGGAGAAAACAGCGTTTTAACCCCTCCCCCCCTCAAAGGCGCCAAAATCGCGCACACGGCCAGTGGCAGAACTGCAACGCCGCTGAAGGTAAATATTGTAACATACCTAATTTAAGGGGGGGGGGGGTGGTTGGGGGGGTAGAAGGGGGGTTGTGAGGGAGAAAGGGGGGTTTATGGGGGAGAGGGGAGTTTGTGGGGGGGGAGGGGGGTGTTGTGGGGGGGAGGGTTGTGGGGGGATGGGTTTTGGGGGAGGATGGTGTGGGCAGGGTGGGGTTGTGGGGGATGGCTTGAGGGGGAGGGCTTGTGGGAGGGGATTATGTGTGGAAGAGGGGTTGTGGGTTGTGGGGGGGTGTGAGGGGTGTGCGGGGTGAGAGGGGTCTGGGGGGCAGGGGGGGTTTGGGGGAGATGGGTTTGTGGATGAGGGGTTTGTGGGGGCAGGGTGACGGTTATGAGAGGTGTGTGGGAGGGAGGGGTGTGTGTGGGTGGGAGGGGTATGGGTGGCGGGGGTGTGGAGGCAGGAGGTAGGTTGTGTGGAAGGCAGAGGTGTGTGGGGAGGGAAGGGGGTGTGTGGGGGGGGGGGTTGTGGAGGGGGGTTGTGATCAAGGGGGGGGTTGTTGGGCAGGGGGGGGGTGTGGAGGACGTGTTTGTGGGGGGGGGAGTGTGGCTGGGGGAGGGTGGTTGTGTGGAGGGGAGGGGGGTTTGTTTGGGTGAGAGGGGGTTGTGTGTGGGGGTTGTGTGGGGGGGGGCGAGGGGGGGGGAGGGGGCGGGGTTGTGGGGGGGGGGGGGGGGGGGGGGGTGGGAGGGAGGGTTGCATAGGGGGGGGGATAGAGGCAGGAAACATGTTCCCGATGTTGGGGGAGTCCAGAGGCAGGGGCCACAGTTCAAGAATAAGTATTTAGAACGGAGACGAGGAAACACTTTTTCTCTCAGAAAGTTGTATGTCTGTGGAATTCTCTCCCTCAGAGGGTGGTGGAGACTGGTTCTCTGGATACTTTCAAGATAGGGCTCGATATGGCAACTTAAAGATAGCAGAGGGAGACAAAAATGCTGGAGGAACTCAGCGGGTGAGGCAGCATCTATGGAGTGAAGGAAATAGGCAATGTTTCGGGCCAAATCCATTCTTCAGAAATGTTTCCATAGATCCTGCCTCACCCGCAAAGTTTCTCCAGCATTTTTGTCTACCTTCGATTTTCCAGCATCTGCAGTTCCTTTTTGAAGATTGCGGAGTCAGGGGATATGGCGAGAAGGCAGGAACGGGATACTCTTTGGGGATGATCAGCCATGATCACATTGAACGGCCGTGATGTCTTGTAGGGCCGAATAGCCTACTCCTTCACCTATTGTCTATTGTCTATTGATTCTACTCACTGACTCACGGCTTCTGGACTCACTACTCAATGACTCATGGCCTCTGGACTCGCTGCTCACTGACTCACGCCCTCTGGACACTGCTCATTGACTCGCAGCCTCTGGACTCACTGCTCTCTGACTAACGGTTTCTGGACTCACTTACGGTTTCTGGACTCAGCCCGGCCTCCGGGGCTTTATTCTCCTTGCCCCCGTGATTGACAGCGGGTGCCGGAAGGGGCATTGCCTTCCTGGCAACTGACAGGACAGAAGACCAATCTGCTGACCTTACGATTTTTAAACCTTCATAACTTTTGTAACATTCCACCGATCGAAACAAAACTTGATGCAGTTGGAGCAGAGGAGAACGGTGAGTAAGGTAGCGAAAAATCGCAGCGCTATCGGGTACCGTTTTTACGCAAGTTTAAAAACAACGCAAACCAGAAGAGGTCGAGATGAAAATTTTTGTTAAGTATAGATCGATTGTCTTTCCGCTGACTGATTAGCACGCAAAAAAGTTTTTCATTGTACGCATTACAATAAACTAAACTGAACTGAACTGAAGTTGAAACAAACTTCAGTTCAGGCCTTGAGTTCTGATAACATCCTCATATAGAATCACAGAGTGAAACAGTGTGGAAACTGGACCTTCGGCCCAACTCGCCCACACCGGCCAACATGTTGCAGCTACATTAGTCCCACCTGCCTGCGCTTGGTCCGTATCCCTCCAAACGCCCTATCCATGTATGTGCCTAACTGTCTCTTAAATGCATGCATCTAATAAAAATATATTAAAAAAAAGAAAGTGTTTCATAAGTTCATTACACCAAATGTAGTACACCACATTGGAAGAAGTACAGGTGAATTGTTACCAGACCTAGAAAGATGTTGGAGTCCCTGGATGACAGGAAGGTTGAACAATTGTTCAGCTCCCAGCCTTGGTCACCCTGGAGCCATGTCTCCGTGATCCCAACTATATCATAGTCATTAATAGCTATCTGCACATTCAACTCATCCACCTTATTACGAATGCTCCTTGCATTGAGACACAAAGCCTTCAGGCTTGTTTTTACAACACTCTTACCCCTTATACAATTATGTTGAAAAGTGGCCCTTTTTGATTTTTGCCCTGGTTTTGTCTGCCTGCCACTTTTACTTTTCACCTTGCTACCTATTTCTTCTACCCTCATTTTACACCCCTCGGTCTCTACGCTCACACATTTAAGAAACCCTTTCCCTTTAACTCCATCCTGCACTATCCCATTTAACACCCCACCCCCCTTATTCAGTTTAAAGCCACCCGTGTAGCAGTGGCAAACCTGCCTGCCAGAATGCTGGTCCCACACCTGTTAAGATGCAATCCGTCCCTTTTGTACAGTTTCCCTTACCCCAAAACAGATCCCAGTGATCTAAGAATCTAAATCCCTGCCCCGTGCACCAGTTCCTCAGCCACACGTTCAGGTCCCGTATCTCCCTGTTCCTGCTCTCGCTAGCACGGGGAACTAGAAGCAAACCGGAGATAACAACCATGGAGGTCCTGCTTTTCAACATTTTTCCGAGCTCTCTAAAGTCACGCTGCAGAATATTCATCCCCTTTTTTCCGACATCGTTTGTGCCGACATGCACTACCACTTCCGGATGTTCACCTTCGCCCTTGAGGATTTTCTGCACTCTGTCCGTGACATCCTGGATCCTGGCACCGGGAAGGCAGCACACCATCCTCGCATCCCGTCTGTTGCCGCAGAAACCCCTGTCCGTACCTCTCACGATGGAGTCTCCCACTACAATGGCCTTGCCTGCCTTAGGCCTTTTTGGTTTTGGCTCAACAGCCCTGTTCGCATCGCAAGCCAGTCCGCCACTCACGTCTTCTGTACCAACAGCTTCTAAGCGGATGAACCTGTTTACAAGAGGTACACCACCCGGGGACGTTGGCATTCCATGCTTCCTTCCCTTTCTCACTGTCTCCCACCTTCTCTCTTCCAGTACCTTAGGTGTAACAATCGTACTGTAGGACTTGTCGAGGAACGACTCCGTTTCTCGTACGAACCGGAGGTCATCCACTTGCTTCTCCAGTTCCCCAACACGGCCCTTCAGGAGCTCTACCTGGATGCACTTTTCGCATTTGTAGCAGCCAGAGGCACCAGCGGTGTCCTTGACCTCCCACATACTGCAAGCATCGCACTGAATCAGCTTGCCTGACATCTCCTTCTTTTGTCTCTACCTCTCAAGCGTATTGCGTGGTCTCCTCTCCTCAGCCTCCTCGCCAAAGACTCACACTTTTCTCACAGGGCACTTCCCTCACAAGGCCGCTCACTCACTGCCGCTCGCTAAGAGCTGTCCTGCTTAAATTGACTGATAAATTGCCTGATTTACCAATTTACAAAGCAAATTCCTCAGTTTTCAACTGTTTTCACCCCTCTGACTCACTTCTCTCCTCCCACTTGGGCTAGAGCCAATCAGTCGTATCTCTTGCTAATCTGCTGCTGCTGCTTGTTCCTCCCAAATCTACAGCAATTCTGAACAAAGACTGTGCGTCCTTGGCCTTTAACTGTTTTCACCCCTCTCCTCCCACTTGGGCTAGAGCCAATCAGTCGTATCTCTTGCTAATCTGTTGCTGCTGCTGTTGTTCCCCCCAAATCTACAGCAGTTATGGGCTGCTCTGAAGCCAACCGTACTCAGTGATGCCTCTTGGCTTTTCTTACCAAGAAAAATAACTCTATATTTCAGGTACAGCATGGGCACAGGCACTTCTGAGTCCACGCCGACCATCAATTACCGTTCAGACACACAATGTTATCCCACCTTTTCATCCATTCCCTTCACACTGGAGACAATTTACGGAGACCAATTAACCAACAAACATGCACGCCTTTGGGATGTGGGAGGAAACCGGAGCACCAGGAGGAAACCCACATGGTCACAGGTCCTTGCCTCAATTATCTCCTCTGGCAGCTCGTTCCATACATCCACCACCCTTTGTGTGAAATCGCTACCCCTCGGATGCCTATTAAATCTTTCCCTCTTCACCGTAAACCCATGCCCCCTGGTTCTCGATTCACCTACTCTGGGCAAGAGAATTGTTCATAAAATTTGCAAATTCAGTTCATCTCTTCCACTTGCTCACCAAAATTGTCATTATGTTAACAAGAAATGTATTTTATCAAATACATTTATAGCCATATAACAATTAGAGCACGGAAACAGGCCATCTCGGCCCTTCAAGTCCGTGCCAAACACTTATTCTCACCTAGTCCCATCTACCTGCTCTCAGACCATAACCCTCTATTCCTTTCTCGTCCATATACCTATCCAATTTATTTTTAATTGATAAAATCGAACCTGCCTCCACCACTTCCATTGGAAGCTCATTCCACACAGCTACCACTCTCTGAGTAAAGAAGTTCCCCCTCATGTTCCATTTGAGTTACTAGTTCTTTCCATGCAAAATGTGTCAATGTTTAGTGTATCTAATGATGCCTTTTCCTCAGAACTGTACATTTTAGATAATTTTAAGCTGCCCAATGTATTATGCTACACTGTATTTTTGCAATGTGAATTATAAATAATTGTAATGCTTTGTGTGATTGAGAATTAAATCATTCATCTCTGCTGTACAAGATTAATTCCTGAAATAAAGTAATCACTCGGTTGTGCAGAATACTTTTTAAAGACTGAGGTTTCTTGCACGGGGTGATCAGGGTCTGACTTCTTCATGTAGATATCAACAATTTCTCCCCCTTGGGAAAATGATCAGCTGGATTAACAAGAACAATTGGCAATTATTGTGGTGACATTGAAAAGCAACCCAAGAGACTCTGCAAAACATTAGACGTTAGAGATACAGCACAGAAACAGGCCGTTCAGTACACAGACTCCACGCCTAATTTGAGGAATTACAATCATAATCATGCTTTATTAGTCAAGTATGTTTTGCCACATACAAGGAATTTCATTTGCCAATTGATTCATACAAATAAATAGAATACAAACAGAACACACAAAATGGTAAGAGATTGAATAAAAGTTTCCGCTGACCCCCTCCCCCTCCCCCCACATAAAACAAACCAGAGAACATTCACACAAACTTTTAAAACACACTAAAAATAAGAAAAAAAAAAGACGAAATGACAGGCAGACTGTTGGCGAGGCTGCCTCCGTGCGGCGCCCCCTGGTGGTATGCATGTTTATATGGTGGTATGTGGTTTATATCAACGATTTAGATGAAAATGTGCAAGGCCTGTTCAGTAGGTTTGCAGATGGCACTAAAGTTGATGGTATCATAGAGATTGAAGATGGTTATCAAAAGTTACAGCAGGATCTTGATCAGCTGGTCAAGTCGTCTAATGGAGTTTACTTCAGGCATGTGTGAGGTATTGAATTTTGGGAAGTCAAACATTTATGCAAGACTTTGGAGTTATATGTTCAGATTTAGTCACCCTAGGAAGGATGTCATTAAGCTGGAAAGGGTGCGGAGAAAACATAGAAGGAACTCCCTACTTGGAATTCCCTGCCACAGAGGGCAGTGGAGGCCAGATCACTGGATGGATTTAAGAGAGTTGGATAGAGCTTTAGGGGCTAGTGGAGTTAAGGGATATGGGGAGAAGGCAGGCACGGGTTATTGATTGGGGACGATCAGCCATGATCACAATGAATGGCGGTGCTGGCTCAAAGGCCGAATGGCCTCCTCTTGCACCTATTTTCTATGTTTCTATGTTTCTAACTCAAGTGCCTGAGCTAAAGGGAGAGGTTGGGCAGGCTAAGACTTTATTCCCCTGGAGCATATGAAGAGAAGGGGTGATCTTACAGAAGAGCATAAAATTATGAGGCAAATTAAGAAGACAAATGCACACAGTCTTTTACCTTGGGTAGGGTAATCAAGAACCAATGGATATAGATTTAAGGTGAATGGGGAAGGATGTAATATGGGGAGAACGGTGGGGATGTTTTATGTTGAATTCTATCAACTCTATGTTGTGCTCTTTATTTTTACTGTATGGCTATATGGTGATTACATTTCACTGTGCCAACTGGCACATGTGACAAATAAATGTATCTTGTATCTTGTATCTTGTAATAGGAAACTGAGAGGCAAATTTTCTGGGCTTACTTGGAATGAACTGCCAGAGGAGGTAGTTGAGGAAGGTACTATAGGGCAGCATGGTGGCACAGGGGTAGAGCTGCTGTCTTACTGCCTTAGAGCATCAGAGACCTGGTTTCGATCCCGACTACAGGCACCGTCTGTGGGAAGTTTACGTTCTCCCCGCGACCTGCGTGGGTTTTCTCCGAGATTTCGGTTTCCTCCCACACTCCAAAGACGAACAGGTTTGTTGGTAGATTGGCTTGGTATAAATGTAAATTATCCCTGGTATCTGTTGGATAATGTCAGTGTGCGGGGATCGCTGGTCAGTGAGGACTTGGTGGGCCGAAGGGCCTGTTTCCACGCTGTATCTCCAAAGCTAAAACAAAAACACCAGTTAAAACACACATGGATAGGTATATGGATAATAGAGCGATTAGGGCCAAATGCAGTCAAATGGGACTGGTGTAGACGGGTATATTAGTCAGCATGGGTCGGATGAAGGGCAAGCAAAATATAGAATAGAACATTGTTAGCTGGGGAAGGTGAGAACAAGGCATTTGCCTGTGGTTTGGTTCATTTCCCTATCAATGGGATATGTTGCAATATTGAATAGATGTGGAGAGGTTACATTATTTTGTTTTTCCATCCTTATCAGGCAACTGAAGGATCCTATCACCAACAAGAGAGCGCTCCTGACCTACCATCCTCCTCATAGAAGGACCTCGAAATAACTCTAATTGAACTTTAATGGACTTTATCTTGCAAAAAACAATATTCCCTTTATCCAGTATCTGTAGACTGTGAACATAAAGGCCAAATTCAGCAAAATGGGACTGGGGGTGTATTGGTCAGCATGGATGGGTTGGGCCAAAGGTCCACTATCCGTGCTGTATGGCTATGACTGTGGCTGCCTGACCCGCTGAGTTACTCCAGCATTTCATGTCTACACTATGACTATGACTCTGTTAGTTTGACGGCATCATTTACAGCACGGGTATTCTGAGCTGAAGGGCCTCTCCCTATGCTGTGCATTTCTATGTTTATCCACATTCCCCCCAACATTCCCAGACTGCAACTTCCCGGCACCCACAGTAAATACAGATAAATATGTTTGGAAATCACTGTTTACAGTTTAGTTTATTGTCACGTGGACCGAGATCCAGGGAAAATCTTTTGTGGAGTGCTAACAAGTCAGCGGAAAGACAATACAGCAGTATTGGATAGCAGTAACAGCATCTTTAGGTATGTGAAGAGGAAACAAATAGTTAAGACCAACGTTGGACCTTTGAAGACTGATAAAGGTGAATTTATTATGAGGAACAAGGAAATGGCAGATGAGTTGAACAGGTACTTTGGATCCGTCTTCACCCAGGAGAACAAACAATCTTCCTGATATAATAGTGGCCAGAGGATCTGGGGTGACGGAGGAAAGGAACTTGAATTGAATTGAATTGAATCCTTTATTTGTCATTCAAATTACATATAAATCCACATTAGGCAGGAAATGGTGTTGGGTAGACTGGTGGGACTGAAGCCTGATAAATCCCCAGGGCCTGATGGTCTACATCCCAAGGTACTCAACGAAGTGGCTCTAGAAATCGTGGACGCATTTGTGATAATTTTCCAGTGTTCGATAGAATCAGGATCACTTCCTGTGGATTTGAGGGTAGCTAATGTTATCCCACTTTTTAAGAAATGCGGGAGAGAGAACACAGGGAATTATAGACCAGTTAGCCTGACATCCGTGGTGGGGAAGATGCTGGAGTCAATTATAAAAGATGAAATAGCAGCACATGTGGATAGCAGTAGCAGGATCTGTCCAAGTCAACATGAATTTATGAAGGGGAAATCATGCTTGACTAATTTTCTGGAATTTTTTGAGGATGTAACTAAGAAAATGGACAAGGGAGAGCAAGTGGATGTAGTGTACCTGGACTTTCAAAAAACATTTGTTAAGGTCCCACATAGAAGAATGTGGGCAAAATTAGGGCACATGGTAAACATACAAACATAGAAACATAGAAAATAGGTGCAGGAGTAGGCCATTCGGCCCTTCGAGCCTGCACCGCCATTCAATATGATCATGGCTGATCATCCAACTCTGTATTCTGTACCTGCCTTCTCTCCATACCCCCTGATCCCTTTAGCCACAAGGGCCACATCTACCTCCCTCTTAAATATAGCCAATGAACTGGCCTCAACTACCTTCTGTGGCAGAGAGTTCCAGAGATTCACCACTCTCTGTGTGAAAAATGTTTTTCTCACCTCGGTCCTAAAGGATTTCCCCTTTATCCTTGAACTGTGACCCCTTGTCCTGGACTTCCCCAACATCGGGAACAATCTTCCTGCATCTAGCCTGTCCAACCCCTTAAGAATTTTGTAAGTTTCTATAAGATCCCCCCTCAATCTTCTAAATTCTAACGAGTACAAGCCAAGTCTATCCAGTCTTTCTTCATATGAAAGTCCTGACATCCAAGGAATCAGTCTGGTGAACCTTCTATGTACTCCCTCTATGGCAAGAATGGCTTTCCTCAGATTTGGAGACCAAAACTGTACGCAATACTCCAGGTGTGGTCTCACCAAGACCCTGTACAACTGCAGTAGAACCTCCCTGCTCCTATACTCAAATCCTTTTGCTATGAATGCGAACATACCATTCGCTTTCTTCACTGCCTGCTGCACCTGCATGCCTACTTTCAATGGGTTTCGGCCCGAAACGTTGCCTATTTCCTTCGCTCCATAGATGCTGCTGCACCCGCTGAGTTTCTCCAGTTTTTTTGTGTGCCTACTTTCAATAACTGGTGTACCATGACAACCAGGTTTCGTTGCATCTCCCCTTTTCCTAATCGGCCACCATTTAGATAATAGTCTACTTTCCTGTTTTTGCCACCAAAGTGAATAACCTCACATTTATCCACATTATACTGCATCTGCCATGCATTTGCCCACTCACCCAGCCTATCCAAGTCATCTTGCAGCCTCCTAGCATCCTCCTCACAGCTAACACTGCCCCCCAGCTTGATTGTGCAAAAACAACAGAACAGAATAGAACAGAATTTACATGTTAGAATTTTTTTTTTTAAAGATACAACACAATATTAAATTAGTACAGTAAATTAGTCATCGGTGAGATAAGAGTTTACAGTCCTGATGGCCTGCAGGAAGAAACTCCGTCTCATCCTCTCTGTTTTCACAGGGTGACAGTGGAGGCGTTTGCCTGACCATAGCAGCTGGAACTGGCCGTTGCTGGGGTGGTAGGGGTCCCCCATAATGTTGCTGGCTCTGGATCTGCACCCCCTGGTGTATAGGTCCTGCAAGGGTTGCGTGTAGTTCCCATTGTGCATTTGGCCGAACGCACTACTCTCTGCAGACCTTCCTGTCCTGGGCAGAGCTGTTCCCAAACCAGATTGTGATGTTGCCGGACAGGATGCTTTCGACAGCCCCAGAGTAGAAGCACTGAAGGATTCTCAGAGAGACCCTGAATTTCCTCAGCTGCCTGAGGTGGTAAAGGCGCTGCCTTGCCTTACTCACCAGTGCGTCAGTGTGTCTTGCCCATGTCAGATACTCTGTGATGTGGACTCCCAGGTATTTAAAGCAGCTCACCCTATCCACAGTAGTCCCATTTATCTCCAGTGGCGTGTACGTCCTCGGATGTTGAGCCCATCTAAAGTCCATAATCAGCTCTGGGTGGACGGAGGGACCACACCTCAGTTTTTGTGACATTCAAGAGAAGGCTGTTGTCCTGACACCAGAGTGCCAGATCAGCCACCTCCTCCCGGTAAGCCTTCTCATCGTTAAACGGCCGAAGGAGCGCATCCCTCGGGACAGCCCCCACTCTCCCCATGGGGTCAGCACTGTCCGGCCACGGTCGACCTCCGTCCACACTCTCCTGTGCGGCTGCACTATCACGGGCAGTGCCCACACACGGGGCCAGGTGAAGCCGAGCCGTGGCTCCGGGGAGCAGACACATGGGGCCGAAAACCCGGCAACGTCCCGGTCAACTGCAGCAGAGTTGGGGACAGTCTGGTCCCTCCGCCCACCCAGAGTCACTGACCACGCTGCACTGGCACCTCGACCTCTGACCGACCCTCCCCCCCCACCACCTCCGGCCGCGGGGATAGACGGCCGGGGTCCGTGTGTGTGGAACCAGTCAGCGTGGAGTCTGGATGCTGGGACAGAAGAAGTCTATCTGTACTGCCAGCCATAGTAAGTGCTTACCTCATGCTCACCGCGTGTACTCCAGAAGGCGTTGAGTGGCAACAGTACGGGTCACAGGTTGTGCCCTTGACTGCCGTGCAACCTCCCTATACAGTATATACACACACAGAATTTTATTCTTGTTTATTATATTGCTTACAGAGTACAATGTGTGAGCATACTATATGTATATACACACACTGAACTTGTTTTCATGATGATTATATAGTTTATTTATAACACGGGTGAACACGAGGAAAGCTGCAGGCCCGAATGGCATCTCGGTGCGAGTACTCAAGTCCTGTGCTATTCAGCTAGCTCCGGTGCTCACTGCAATATTCAACCTCTCCCTGGACAAGTCCGTGGTCCCTGCCTGCTTCAAAAAATCCATCATTGTACCGGTACCAAAAAATGCCTCCCCAGCCTGTCTGAATGACAACCGTCACCTCGGTAGTCATGAAATGCTTTGAGAGGCTGATGAAGAAACACATATGCGCCTTCCTCCCTCGCAACATGGACCCGTTACAATTTGCATACCGTCCGAACATATCCACGGACGATGCGGTCTCCCAGGTTTTGCACACCGCTCTCTCTCATCTTGACAGCCAGAAGGGGGGCTGTGTGAGGATGCTGTTCATAGACTTTTGTTCAGCCTTCAACACCTTTGTCCCCATCAGACTGGCCGAGAAGCTACTGGAATTAGGGCTCAACACCCCCCTGTGTGCCTGGGTCCTGGACTTTCTCACCACCAGGCCCCAGGTAGTTAAGATGGGAGGGAATACATCGAAGTCCCTCACCCTGAGCACAGGATCGCCCCAGTCCTCAGCCCCCTATGGAAGAGGACTTAACTTTCTGGTGCCTTTCCCCACAGTGGAAATGTTTGATTCTGCTGTGGGGGGACATTTGTGTTGAACTCTATAATGTGTTGTGTGCACTTTCTTTATTTTTTTTAACCTTTTTCTATGGTATGGAAACTTATTATCTATTTTATGTAAAGCACTTTGGTGTCAATGCGAGTTGACTTAAAACGTGCTATCTAAATAAAACTTACTTACTTACTATTGTACTCCCTGTACACACATGACTGTGTGGCTAGGTTCAGCTCCAACTCAATAATTAAGTTTGCTGATGACACTGTGGTGGTGGGCCTGATCTCAGACAACGATGAGAAGGCCTACCGGGAGGAGGTGGCTGATCTAGCACTCTGGTGTCAGGACAACAGCCTCCTCTTGAACATAAAAAAAACTAAGGAACTGATCGTGGACTTTAGGAGGGCACATCATCCGAGGACATATCTCATCATCCATTGAGGATAATGGGGGATACTGTGGATAGGGTGAGCTGCTTTAAATACCTGGGAGTCCACATCTCTGAGGATATAACATGACATCACATGCCGCAGCACTCGTGAGTAAGGCAAGGCAGCGCCTTTACCACCTCAGGCAATTGAGGAAATTCAGAGTGTCTCCGAGGATCCTCCAGTGCTTCTACTCAGCGGCTGTGGAAAGCATCTTGTCCGGAAATATTACAATCTGGTTTGGGAATTGCTCTGCCCAGGTCAAGAAGGCTCTGCAGAGAGTACAGAGAGTTACAGAGAAAGGTTGAACAAGTTAGGGCTTTATTCTTTGGAGCGCAGAAGGTTAAGGGGGGACTTGATAGAGGTTTTTAAAATGATGAGAGGGATAGACAGAGTTGACGTGGAAAAGCTTTTCCCACTGAGAGTAGGGAAGATTCAAACAAGGGGACATGACTTGAGAATTAAGGGACTGAAGTTTAGGGGTAACATGAGGGGGAACTTCTTTACTCAGAGAGTGGTAGCTGTGTGGAATGAGCTTCCAGTGAAGGTGGTGGAGGCAGGTTCGTTTTTATCATTTAAAAATAAATTGGATAGTTATATGATGGGAAGGGAATGGAGGGTTATGGTCTGAGCGCAGGTATATGGGACTAGGGGAGATTATGTGTTCGGCACGGACTAGATGGCCTGTTTCCGTGCTGTAATTGTTATATGGTTATATGGTTATATAGTAGTGTGTTCAGATGAATGCACTATGGGAACTTCACTCGCCCCCATGCAGGAACTAGACATCAGGAGGTGCAACGGACTGTTCCAGCTGCTACGGTCAGGCAAATGCCTCCGTTGCCATGCTGTAAGAAGAAGCTTCTTCCCAGAGGCCATTAGGACTGTAAACCCCTATCTCACCAGGGACTAACTTTACTGTACCACGGGCGTGTTCTAAAAACCAACTGGCTGGAGTTTTTACAGACATTTTCAACCTCTCATTTCTGAGGTCTGAGGTTCCCACCTGCTTTAAAAGTGCATCAATAATACCAGTGCCTAAGAACTGCAGGGTGACGTGCCTCAATGACTATCGACCAGTGGCACTAACACCTGTGGTGATGAAGTGCTTTGAGAGGTTGATTATGGTGCAAATCAACTCATACCTCAACAAAAGCCTGGACCCACTGCAGTTCGCTTACGGCCACAACAGATCAATAGTGGATGCAATCTCACTGGCTCTCCACTCCTCTCTGGACCACTTGGACAACAGAAACTCCTATGTCAGGCTGTTATTCATTGAATATAGCTCAGCGTTTAACACCATCATCCCTTCCAAGCTGGTTACCAATCTCTCAGATCTGGGTCTCTGCGCTTCCCTCTGCAATTGGATCGACTTCCTCATCCACAGACTACAGTCTGTCCATATTGGTGGAAATGTGTCATCCTCGATAACAATCAGCATGGGAGCACCTCAAGACCGCGTGCTCAGCCCTCTGCTGTACTCACTCTATACTCATGACTGCGTAGCCAGACATAGTGTGAAATCCATCATCAAGTTCGCCGACAACACCACTGTTGTGGGACGAATCACTGATGAGTCAAAGTATAGAAGTGAGATCGACCGAAAGGTGCCAGCAGGCTCTCAACAACAGCAAAACCAAGGAACTGATTGTGGACTTTGGAAGGGGTAGGATGTGGACCCACAGTCGCGTTTAGATGGTGGAAAGGGTCAAGAGCTTCAAATTCCTCGGCATACTTCCGAAGATCTCTCCTGGTCCTAGAACACTGATGTAATTATAAAGAAAGCACATCAGCACCTCTACTTCCTGAGAAGATTATGGAGAGTCAGTATTTCAAGGAGAACTCTCTCCAACTTCTACAGGTGCACAGTAGAGAGCATTCTGACTGGTTGCATCGTGGGTTGGTTCGGCAACTTGGTCCAGGAGCGGAAAAGGCTGCAAAATGTTGTAAACACTGCCCAGTCCATCATCGGCTCTGACCTCCCTACCATTGAGGGGATCTATCGCAGTCGCTGTCTCAAAAAGGCTGCCAACATCATCAAGGACACACACCATCCTGGTCACACACTCAACACACCGCACCATCAGGTGGTAGGTACAGGAGCCTGAAATCTGGTACATCCAGGTTCAGGAACAGCTTTTTCCCCACAGCCATCAGGCTATTAAACACAACTTCAAACAAACTCTGAACAATAACAGCCTATTGCACTTTATCAGTTTATTTATGTGTGTATATATATTTTCTATGGTATATTGACAAACTGATCTGTTCTGTATTTATGCCTTCTATACTGTTGTTGTGCTGCAGCAAGCAAGAATTTCATTGTCGTATACATGACAATAAACTCTCTTGACTTGACTTGATTGTTGGATGACCTCAGGCCATCCGGGAAAATGAGAATTTCCTGTACACGACATTCAGTGAGGTTGTCACACCAAGGATACAGGAAGAGTGAAGGTGGGCGACTGTGAGAAAGAGGAGTAAACGTGGCATGCAGGAGACTCAAGTCGGTGGCTGTACTAACTAAAAACCGGTACAAGCTCTTGGAAGCGGACGACACGACAAGATTGTGTGGTAGCCAGGGCTGCGATTCCAACCCTGGTGCTGAGGTTCAACGGAGAAGAATGGCGGTGCAGGCTCGAAGGGCCGAATGGCCTACTCCTGCACCTAATTTCTATGTTTCTATGTTTCTATGTTTCTTCTCTCTGATCCTTATATTTTATTTATATATATTACTAAAATTAAACCCTGACCGCTTTTGATTCACTGCGATGTGTTTTCCGAGAGAATGCCGAAATCTACGGCCGTCATTTTTGGCCACCTCGCTCAGAGCCCCCCTCGGCCAGACTAGACTGGAGGAATTTTCACATCGATGAAAAATCAGAGACAAAATTCGCCATTCTCTCTGCTGCCCCCGCTGGTTGGCAGGGGGGAGGGACTATAAACCAATTGGCTTGTCTTTCAAAGGGCTTGCTTGCAACAGTTGTCCGATGGATAAAGCATGAATAAACATTTTATTAGATCAGGACTGTGTTTAATTTCAAATTTGGCCCTCAATCTGTGATTTTCGCTTAGTTGCAAGATGGCGCCGATGACGTCATTTCCATTTAGCGGCATGCTGGCGCTGAGTGCGTCATTTCGTGGCAAGAAGCGAGAGGATAACGTCAAGATGGCACCGAGTGCAGGCGCCGTTGAATAATTAAAGAGAGTTGACTGCTCTGTCTATGATGAGTGTGTTTGTTGGATGTTATTTAAAGCACATTTTTGCTTCAGCAGCAGCAGCCTCCACAGGAGGCTTTACACATTTGTTTTACACACTGTATATTCAACAATTAGTGAAGTTACTTGGCATTTTAGTATTGGGTGAGTGTGAGTGAATGAGTGTGTGTGTGTGTGTGTGTGTGTGTGTGTGTGTGTGTGTGTGGGTGTGTGTGTGTGTGTGTGTGTGTGTGTGTGTGTGTGTGTGTGTGTCTGTGTGTGTCTGCCTGACTTGTGGTTGTCAGCCTTTGATTGGAGGGCTACGCCATCATCAACGCAAATAACGCCGAGATTTTTTTTCCATTTCGGGAGAGATTTCACTTTACATTCGAAGTATACACAGTATTTCACTGCATATTGATTTTAGAAAAAACGCTACCACTTATGGCTGTGATTTTTGGCCATCTTACTCAGAGTCCCCCTCCACTGTGCAGGACAAGATAAATTTTCCCATTGATGAAAAATAAAAGACTTATTAATGTTTTAAAAATGTTGAGATTCTCTCTCCTGTCAATCATACCATGAAGGCCACGCCCCTTCTGGTGGGAGGGGGAGGGACTATAAAACCGGAAGTGGGGGCATGGCTCAGTCTCTGCAAGATGGGGGAGCGAGAGGTCACGACTGTCTGAGCTGTGAATCAAATGAACACAATGTCTACTGAACCGTCAGTGTGGTTTTTATGTGGTTTTTATGTGGTTTTGTGGTGTTTTATGTGGTTTTATGGTGGTTTATGGTGGTTTCACCCTGCTTGAAATGGTAGGAAACGGCATTTGAATTTGGTGGCCTTGCACCCTGCTTAAAATGGAATTTCAAGGAATAACCAGCCATCCGCCGTGAGTGAGTGAGCTGCCAGCACACCAGGCTTGCGTGATCGAGCTGCCAGCCCAAGAATCCATTCGGCCCACAATGTCCTTACTAGCCCTCTGGAAACCTGTCTCTTCAGCCCACCACACCCATACTAGCACTCCAGTAAGCCCCACCCCCCTCCCCCCACTGGCTACCAATATTTGACTTGGTGGAGAGGTGAAGTATTGCATGGGGGATCAGCCCTACAAGTGTGAACATGGGACCCAACGGTCCCACTTAGTCCGAATACATGTATACAATGTCTACTGTACTGTCCATGTATGTATTTATGTATGTATGTGGTGTATGTATGTGGTATGTATGGTGTGTATATATATTGAAAATGTATATATGTGTGTTTGATATATGTATATTGCATCCTGCTTATATATGGAATGTCAAGTATAATATATATCCGCCGTGAGTGATATATGCCAGCATGCTTGCGTGATCGAGCTATAAGAATCCATTCGTATACATGTCCTTACTATCTGGAAACCTCAGATCTCAGATTCAATTTTAATTGTCATTAAGCCAGTGTACAGTACAGATGACAATTTTGAATTGGTGAGAGGTGAAATATTGCGTTGGGGGATCAGCCCTACACGTATATGAACATATATACACGTACATATCCCATATTACACACAGTATATATGTATGTGTGTATGTATATACACACATATATGTACAGTATATATATATACATGTATATATGTACACATATATAGACACACATATATATACACACACATACATACATACATACATACATACATACATACATACATACATACATACATACCTGTACATACACACATACATGTATACTGGACTAAGTGGGACCCGTTGGGTCCCATGTTCATATATATGTATGTATGTATGTATGTATATATGTATGTATGTATGTATGTATGTATGTATGTATGTATGTATGTATATGTGTATATATGTGTGTATATATGTATGCATATGTATTTATATATGTGTATATATGTATCTATGTATATAAGTGTGTATGTATATGTATATATGTATGTATATGTATGTATATATGTATATGTGTGTGTGTGTGTACACATATGTGTATGTATATATGTGTGTGTGTATATATGTGTGTTTGCATATGTGTGTGTGTACATGTGTGTGTGATACACACACACAAATACATCATACATATGCATATATGTTCGGGCAGAAGTGACGTCAGCCTGGGAAGGTCGTCCATCTAGGAATGGGAAGCTCTGATCAAAATCCTCCACTCCCTTGAGGCTACATCCAGGCATGGAGAAGGCTCCAGTAGTAAACCTCAAGACAAACCGGAGTTGGAGTCCCTAAGGCAGCTTGTCGTTGTCTGCAACCTCCTGCGATGGTGCTGGGGCCAAACTGTAATGGCCCTGCTGTTCCTTTGGATCGATCAGCGACATGGAGAGGGGGGACGTGCTGCATGGGCAACAGCCTGTCCTCCATATGATATCGCACAGGCTTGCATCCGATTCTAGGATACATCACTCATGGTCAGCCTACGACAATGACAGTATGTATAAATATATATATATATATGTGTATGTGTGTGTTTATAAGTTCATAGGTGATAGGAGCAGAATTGGGCCATTTGGTCCATCAAGTCTACTCTGCCATTCAATCATGGCTGATCTATCTCTCCTAACCCCATTCTCCTGCCTTTTCTCCATAACCCCTGACACCCATACTAATCGAAAATCTATCTATCTCTGCCTTAAAAATATCCGGTCTTGGCCTACTGTTGCAAAGAATTCCATAGATTCACCACCCTCTGACTAAATAAATGTCTCCTCGTCTCCTTCCTTAAAGAATGTCCTTTAATTCTAAGGCTATAACCTCTAGTCCTGGACTCTCCCACTAGTGGAAACATCCTAGAAACATAGAAAAATAGAAAAATAGGTGCAGGAGTAGGCCATTCGGCCCTTTGAGCCTGCACCGCCATTCAATATGATCATGGCTGATCACCTCCACATCTACTCAATTCAAGCCTTAAACTCCAGCGAGTATAGACCCAGTGCCGTCAAACGCTCATCATATGCTAACCCACTCATTCCTGAGGTTATTCTTGTAAATCTCCTCTGGACCTTCTCAAGAGCCAGCACATCCTTACACAGGTGCCCAAAATTGCTCAAGATATTCAAAATGCGGCCTTACCAGCGCCTTATAGAATCTCAGCACTACATGCCTGTTTTTGTAAACAAGCCCTCTTGAAATAAATGCTAGCATCGAGTTTGCTCACTTATCTACTCACTTACCTTATCTTAATCCTGCACTAGCACTCCCAACTCTCTTTCCACCAATTTCTGGATTCTCTCCCCATTTAGAAACTAGTCTACTTTGGCGGATCACGGCAACAGACGGTTGATTTGAATCAAATTTATTCACAATGTGATTCACTGATCACGGTCTTGACAATTGCCAGTGAAAACACAACTGACCACAACGGCGGTCTCACTACGACCCCTCACTACAGAGCCCTGAAAAACGCGCAAAAATACGACCCCTGCCAGAGTCACGTGCGTGCGGATTCCGACCGCAGGGTTCGATACTTGTGAGCACCAGCAGGTGCCACTACACTACGCCTTTATTCCTACTAACAAAATGCATGACTCCACATTTTGCTACACTATATTCCACCTGCCACTTCTCTGCCCACACTCCCAACCTGTCCAAGTCCCTGCTTTCTCTGCACTGCCTGCCCCTCCACCTATTTTCGTATTATCCGCAAAATTGGCCACAAAGCCTTAAAACCCCTCATGCAAACCATTAATATACAACGTGAAGAGTAAGGGCCTCAGCACCGACCCCTGCGGTAAGTATTGCATCTTCTCTGCAGTTTCTCATGAAAGATTCTGACATATTGCTTAGGTTTAAGATTATTATTGTTATATCTTTCGTGGGGTACAGTGAAAAAGTTTTCTTTTGCATGCAATCCAATTAAATCAGAAAATAATAATAATAAATAATACATTTTATTTGTATAGCGCTTTTCAAGGACTCAAAGTCGCTTTACATGGTGAGTCAAGAACAAAACAAAATAGAGCAGTAAGACAGAGATGCAAAGGGGAGGGGGACATGGGACTAAGGGTATGCAGAGGTGAAGAGATGGGTCTTGAGGCGGGACTGGAAGATGGTGAGGGACTCAGAAGTTCGGATCAATTGTGGGAGGGAGTTCCAGAGCCTGGGAGCTGGCCTGGAGAAGGCTCTGTCTCCAAAAGTGCAGAGGTTGGATTTCAGAATGGAGAGGAGACCGGCTGAAATGGATCTGAGGGACCGTGAGGGTTGGTAGGGGGAGAGGAGGTCAGTGAGATAAGGGGGGGGCCAAGTGGTTGAGGGCTTTGTAGGTGAGGACCAGGATTTTGTAGATGATCCGGTGGGAAATGGGAAGCCAGTAAAGTTCTTTAAGGACTGGGGTGATGTGTTGCCAGGATTTGGTGCGGGTAATGAGTCAGGTGGCTGCATTCTGGACCAGTTGAAGTTGGTTGATGTTGCTGGAATTGATGCCAAAGTGAAGAGAGTTACAGTAGTCCAGTCGGGAGGAGATGAAGTCATGGATGAGTCTTTCAGCAGCAGGGGTGTGTGAGAGAGGGTCTGATTTTGGCGATGTTGCGGAGGTGAAAAAATGATGTTTTGACAACATGGCGGATGTGAGGCTCAAGGGAGAGGGTTGAGTCAAAGATCACGCCAAGGTTGCGGACCTGAGGAGATGGGGAGAAAGTGGTGCCGTCAATAGTGAGAGTGGGGTTGTTAATTTTGGTAAGTGTTGATTTGGAGCCAATGAGGAGAAATTCTGTTTTGTTACTGTTTAATTTAAGGAAGTTGAGTTGCATCCAAGATTTGATGGCTGACAGGCAGGAGTTGATATGGGAGGGAGCGGGGTGGTGGGGGGGACTTGGTGCTGAGATAGATCTGGGTGTCATCAGCATAGCAATGGAAGTCCAGTTTGAAGAGACTGAGTATATGACCAAGGGGGAGGATGTAGATGATGAAGAGGAGTTGACCGAGAACAGAGCCTTGGGGAAAGCCTTGAGTGACAGTGGCTGTAGCAGAGGTGTGGTTATGGAGAGAGATGAAGTGGGATCGGTTGGAAAGGTAGGAACGGAGCCAGCTGAGTGCAGAGCCTTCAGTCTGGTAAGCAGGATGTTATGGTTCACGGTATCGAAGGCCGCACTCAGGTCGAGGAGGATGAGGATGTTGAGGGAACCAGTGTCAGCAGAGGTGAGGAGGTCGTTGAGGACTTTGAGGAGAGCAGTTTCTGTGCTATGGAGGGGGCAAAATCTAGATTGGAGGGGTTCGAATAGGTTATACGCGAGGAGGTGGGAATTAAGTTGTGACGCAACTATACGCTTCAGGGTTTTTGAAAGAAAGGGGAGGTTTGAGATTGGGCGGTAGTTAATGAGAGAGGAGGGATCAGGTTTCTTTAAGATTGGTGTGACAGCAGCAGTTTTGAAAGCAGAGGGGACAATTCCTTGGGACAATGAGGAGTTGAAGAGATTAATGGGCAGAGAACGGGGAGGCAGGACTTCAGCAGGGGAGTGGGGAGAGGGTCGAGGGAGCAGGTAGTGGGTTTGGAAGAGCTAATGAGTTTGGAGATTTCAGTAGGGGTGACCAGGTCAAACTGGGGAGGAAGCAGTGTGGAGCAAAGATCCTATAGCAGAGCAAGATGGGTTACTCTCACGCAAACGTGAAGTACATTCATGGGCAGATTCATGGACGATTTTTAGCAACCAGCCCATGCCATCTTGTTCCGCCATCTTGCTCAGCTTTCTTGCTCCCGCCTTCTTGCTTCCGACCAAAGATTGGATCCGCAGCGAGGAGAAGGAGCGCGCGGCCCGGGGCAGTGGGAGAAGGAATGCGGGGCCTGGGGCAGCGAGGAGAAGGAGTGCGCGGCCCGGGGCAGCGGGGAGAAGGAGTGCGGGGGCCCAGGGCAGCGAGGAGAAAGAGTGTGGGGTCCGGGGAAGCGAGGAGAAGGAGTGCGGGGCTCGGGGGCAGCGAGGAGAAGGAGTGCGGGGCTCGGGGCAGCGAGGAGAAGGAGTGCGGGGCAGCGAGGAGAAAGAGTGTGGGGGCCGGGGCAGCGAGGGAGAAGGAGTGTGGGGCCCGGGGCAGCGAGGAGAAGGAGTGCGGGACCCGGGGCAGCGAGGAGAAGGAGTGTGGGGCCCGGGGCAGGAGGGGAGGGGGGGGGGGGGAATATTGTAGTAAGGGGGCAAGCGGGAGAGTGCCGGAGGGATAAGGCCTTGTGTGTGTGAAGTTGCAGGGAGGTTTACAATGTTTCTTATTTACAATGTTTCTTATTTAATGTCCCTTGTCTAGTCTGAAATAAAGTTCATTATTGGATTAGAAGAAATATAATTGTGTATGTTATATACATTTATATAATTTTCATGTATGTGTGTTTATAAACATTTTATTCTTTAACAAGAATCAACAGAATTATGAACTAACAGAATTATGAATCTAACCCTATAATCACGCACAAAAAGTCCCCCCCTGTCAATTACCCTGCGAGTCGGGTCGGTTCCGGTTACTACAAAATCAACTCAAACACTGCTTGTGAGCCATTTAAAAAGAAATGATTTAAAAAACATTAAAAAAGACAATTACCTCTGCTATAGGATCTTTGGTGTGGAGGAGGGGTAAGGAGGTCAGTGGAGATGTTGAAAGGAGGGGCCTTGGTAGGTGGTGAAGTAGATGCTGGGGAGTCGGGTACAGGGGATAAAGATTGATAGATGGTGCTGATTTTGTCAATACTATTTGTCAATACAATACTGTCAATATAATGAAAATACTATTCATGTATACACTCAAGCCAAACGTAAGTACAATAGGTATAAAAAAGGGGAAGAGACAGGGTACAGAATATAATTCTCAGCATTGTAGCGCAATATATTGTCTGAAGCATCCAGCATTGGCGCTACATAGCTGGAAATTGAGTGGTTTTAATACAGGCATTGTTACCTTGTTCTCAAATACACCTGGATATGGCCATAACAGGTTAATACATCTTGAAATCTATTCCATTCATCTATATTACTAAAAGTCTGATCTTGACCACTTCCTGGTGTTATGTATATTGATCTTTGAAAAAACGCTGCCCCTTACGGCTGTGATTTTTGGTGGGGGTCGGAAGGGACTATAAAACCCAGAAATGTGAGCGTGGCTCAGTCTCTGCAAGATGGAGGAGGGAGAGGTCATGACTCGCTGTATTTAGTGGCCTTACACCCTGCTTGACATGGTATGAAACTGCACTTGAATTCGGTGGTCTTGCACACTGCTTGAAATGGAATTTCAAGGAATAGCCGTGAGTCAACTGCCAGCCGACCAGCCGTGAGTGAGTGAGCTGCCAGCACATGAATCCATTCGGCCCACAATGTCTGTACTAGCCCTCTGGAAACCCGTTTCTTCAGCCCACAACACCCTTACTAGCGCTCCAGAAAGCCTCCCTTCACTGGCTATCAATATTGGAATTGGTGGAGAGATGGAATATTGCATTGGGGGACCAGCCCTCCCGTTTGATGCTGGGTCCCACTTAGTCTAGTTAAATATAAAAGTGGATACGGCTTATGGAAGGACTATTCAGAAGCCTGATAGAGAGAGGAAGAAGCAGCACCTGAGTCTGGCTGTGTGCGCTGTAAAGGGCCTGTTCCACTTGGGTGCCATTTGCGTGTCATTTACACGACAGGCTGGTAGTGACTGTCGTGCGAAAATCGTCTAGCAGTACAACAGTCACGCTCCAAGTGCTCTTGAGGGCCCTGGTTATTTTGGGCGCCATATGCAATATTGTTCGTACTTAGTCTGATATCCGTGGCGAGGATTTTTCCAGAGAAAATGTTTCAAAACTACGCTCGCTTTATACCCGGGCGGTCACGTGGTGCGGCACTCAAACGACACGCAAATGGCGCACGACGGCATAGGGGCGGCGCATGGCTACGGACATTGACGAATGGTGACATATAATAAATTAGCATAGGCAATGTTCATGCATCACTGTGCGTAACCATGCATCATCACGCACTACACGTACGCTGTCAGTACGTCAGCGTGTGCATGGGGTACGTCACGCAGGTGGCGCGCCTGGTTTTTGAGCATTCTAAAATCCTGGGGCATCGCGCGTTACCGTGCGTCACTGTATATGCCACCACGCTTCACCATGCGGCATGCGCGCGTTACGATGCGCCAACCAATTTTTAGGATGTCGCGTAAATGACGCGCAAATGATGCCCAAGTGGAACAGGCCCTTAAAGTTTCTTTATCTTCAGCTGGATGGCAACAGGGAAAACGGTTTGAAGTACAGGTGTTTCTCAACTTACGTTCCGATAAACCCATCGTAAAGTCGAATATGCATTTAATATACCTAACCTACTCTGTAAACATTCTCTCTCTTCTGATAAGGCTGGAGAATAGTGGGAGAAGGCACTGGGGCATCAACACGTTGTTTGTTTAGCGTGCGTAGTATTCTTCAGGAAGATATCAAGTTTTGGCTATAGAGTTTATTCCCATCCAAGTTCTTTATTCCCATACAAGTTTTGGGCAAAACTGACAGGCAGATACAGGATGCTCTTGCCTGCTTTTGCGAAATATATAATGAAAGGAATAAGAGTACTTTTATTTCAATGCTTTTTTGTAATTACTTTTTTTTTCAAAAACAAAAACAAAAACAAAATAATGATAAACATAACAGTGATATTGATACATAGGGATCAGTATTACATTAACAACAAGCATAACCTGAGTGTGAGTTCAGTGTCAAAATACACATTGTGTATAGACCTCCCAGTCTCGATGTAAATATAGTTAAGTGTTTAAAAGAGAACTTGTATACACATTATACACATTGAAAGAAAAGTGCTTCATAACTTTCTTCCAAACGCCCTTCATGCATTGCTGTGTGACATCTTTCCACGCTGCAGCGATGTTCCGGGTAGCATTTAGAATGTTAAAACCGTTCCAAAAGTCTCAGAGTGTTCGGCCAGATTCAGTTGCTCGAACCGCCTGCGCAAACGTTTGGCGTAAATAGTAGGCTTTGAACGTAGCTATTACGCCTTGGTCCATTGGTTGAATGAGTGCGGTTATGCTCGGTGGCAAATACACAACCTTTACATCGGGATGCATGTTCTCGATATGCTGCGGATGTCCTGGAGCATTATCCAAGATCAGAAGAATTCTGAATGGGATGTTGTTTTGCCAACAATATTCTCTTGCCTCCGGAATAAAACAGTTTAGATACCAGTCGGAAAACAATGCTAATGTCATCATGGCTTTCCTGTTATGGTGATAATGAACGAGAAGCGTTTCCTTGCTCACATTCTTCAATGCTCTAGCGTTCTCCGAGTGGTAGATTAGTAAAGGCTTTAATTTGAACCCTGAGACATTTCCACCCAAAAGCAGCATTACACGGTCTTTGTATGTCTTGAATCCTGGCATTGTCTTGGACTCTTGATGAATGTATGTGTGCTCTGGCATACGCTTCCAGAACAAGCATGTTTCATCGACATTGAATATTTGTTCTGGCAAATATTTCTCATCCACAATTATCCTATTCAGCTCTTCCTTAAAAGCTTTGACACCTTCAGTATTGGCACTTGCTGCCTCACCGCTGATCTTCACATTATTAAAATTATTACGCCTTTTGAAGCGTTGGAACCATCCAGGACTTGCTGTAAACACTTGTGGATACGTAGGATCATCAGAATTCTCTTTTAGTGTATTGAAAAAACTTCTTGCCATAGCCTGGATCGTCGATAAGCTGAATGGTTTGTGCTTCTGTATCTGGTCTTTCATCCATGTGACAAGTAATCTCTCCATATCACCAATCGGCCCAGCTCTTTTGTTTCTGATGACCGTGGATTTAACCGATGCTAACGATTTCACTGCATCTCTGACTCCCAACTTATCCTTGAAGACGTCGAGATCGTCGATGGCAGTAGTCCTAACTCACGTGCGATGGCTATTACTGGCATGCCGCGTTCACGCTGGGCAATTATCTTGAGTTTTATCATAAGAGGAATTATCTTCCTCAGCTTCGTCCCACCAGACGCAGAAGACACAGATGGGCAATTTGTAGACATGATGCGATGCAAAAACACACAACACAATACACTGTATTCAGAAAACGTTTGCAACACAGAACACTGTGGCGTATCGGTTGTTTATAGTCGTGATCGCGTGGCTGAGGAGCATCTGTAAACAGGGCCGGCCTTAGGAGGCGCAGGGCCCAATTGGGAACAATTTTGGTGAGCCCCAGGTTCCCAGCCAAGGTCTGTGGAATCATAGAAACAAAAATAAAGTCTATTATATATTTTATGTCTCTATGGTAGAATGAAAAGTATCAAAATGTGCGCTTAAAGAGTGCCTGCGAGTTAATGGACCAAACAGATCTAAACAACATTTTAATATAAGATTGCATACATGTAAGCCTACAAGTAACAAACAAAATGTGTAGATCACCTCTGAAAAGGATATAGTTACAATATCACTTGTTTTAGTGACTGTGAAATGAAAACAAAATAAAAAAATTAACTAGACCCTGGAAAACCAAAACGCAAATAACTATTGGCGAAAAACCAGTCCAGGCATTAAATTTTTGGCTTCAGCTCCATCCTACCCTTTGGGCTTCTACCCCATCCTAACTTAGTTGTGTGTGTGTGGGTGTGTGTGTGTGTGTGTGTGTTAGTTGTCTTTACGTGATGTTTGTATGTGAGCTTTCTGTGCGTGATGTGTGTATGTCAGTTGTCTGTGTGTTATGTGTGTGTGTCTGTGGGAGGGAAGGAGAGAAGGGAGGGAAGGAGAGAAGGGAGGAAGGAGAGAAGGGAGTGAGTGAAGGAGAGAAAGAAGGGAGAAAGGAGAGAATGGAAAAGGGAGGGAGGGAAGGAGAGAAAGGAAAAGAGAGAGAGGAAGGAGAGAAAGAAGGAGGGAGGGAAGGAGAGAAGGGAAAAGAGATAGATGAAGGAGGGAGGGAAGGAGAAGGAAGAAGGGAAGGGAGGGGTAGAAAGGGAGGAGAGAAGGGAGGGAGAGGGCCGGCGGCAGAAACGGATGCCAGAATCCAGGCGGACGGGTGTGAGATGACGTTGAGGTTTGTAAACGTTGCTACAACCCCCGTCCTGGCCCTCCCTGTATTGTTCACCGCGTCTTCCTGGGGAAGGAGAGTGGTGGAGCCGGTTCTGTGTGCATGAAGCATGGCGACTGGATGGGCTGGATCGCTGCCCCAGGACCGTGAGGGCCGACCCACCTCCCCCTCTCCCCCTTCTCCATTCCCCCTCACACCTCCTCCCCGTCTATCCCTTTCTTCCCCCTCCACCCCTCTACTCTCTCTCCACCCATCTCTCCCCCCTCCACCCGGGGTAGATCTACCTGAGCCGAGAGTAGATTAGTCTGGCGCGGGCCCAATTGGGAGCAATTGGTCTAATCGGTTTAAGGCCGGCCCTGTCTGTAAATAAGAGATTATAAAATAGGCTACCTTAGCTTGGCATCAAAGACATTGTGGGTTGAGGAGTCTACTTCTATGCTGTCTTGTTCTATATACTATCCAGAATATATATAGCATAGTATATATGTTCTAAAACTATATATTCTACCGTGGGGGATCGCCGTTAGGGAGGTGGGGGAAAACATTGTCAATTGTGCAGGAGGGGGGAACAAAGGGCAATGCGGACTCAGTGTGTGGGAACCGCTGTGTGGGGGGGGGGGGGGGGGGGGGGGGGGGGGGGGGGGGGGCGGGGTGGAGAATAAAGGAAGAGCCAGTGTACTTTGTAACTTTGTCCGCACCTTAGATGGCTGCGATTTGTGTACATTGAAGGTAGAAACAAAATGCTGGAGTAACTCAGCAGGCCAGGCAGCATCTCTGCAGGGAAGAAATGGGTGTTGTTTCGGGTTCTTCAGATTTGTATACATTGGGTACGCAAGCAAAGAATCTCACTGTGCCTGGTCACGTGACAATGACGTATTCCATTCCATATTCATTTCTTTGAGAGAATCTGTCTCTCTCTTGGCTTTCAATTGTTGCTACTTATGGTTTAGTTTGAATGTCATCCCTCTCTCTCTCTCTCCTCTCCTCTCTCTCATCTCTCTCTCATCTCACTCGTGTGTCTCTCTCTTCTTTCTCTCTTATCTCTCCCTCTCTCTCTTTCTCTTCTCGCTTTCTTTCTTCTCTCTCATCTTTCTCTTCTCTCTCTTCTCTCTTTCTTTCCTCTCCCTCTTCACTCTATTCTCTCTCATCTCTCTTTCTTTCCTCTCCCTCTTCTCTCTCTTCAATCTCTTCTCTCTTTCTTTCCACTCCTTCATCTCTCTCTTCTCTCTTTCTTTCCTCTCTTTCTTCTCTCTTTCTTTCCTCTTTGTCATCTGTGTATTCTCTCTTGCTCTCCCTCTCATCACTCTCTTCTCTCTGTCACACCTCTTTCTATAATCTCTCTCTTCTCGCCATTCTCTCTCTGCCTGCTCTCTTCCCTCATCGCCCTCCCTCCTTCTCTTTCTCATTCTCCATCTCTCTTTTTTCTTTCTCTTCTCTCTCACCCTCTCTTTCTCCACTTCACTTTCCACCTCGCTTTCTTCTCTCTCCACCTCACTATCCACCTCTCTGGGTACAGTTACAGATGCCACACTGATTCCCCGATTATTTACAGCAGCGTTGTTTCTGCTTGTTGTCATCTGGCTTCTGATGAAATCACATTCAAGATTTTCTGGCCAATTGATCGTCGAATTTCTTTCCTTTCACAATGTCTTCTCATCACCCCTGCTATTTGTCCATATGATAGAGCCGCTTGCTGAAAGAATAAGAAGGCATCCGAATATTCAGGGATATAATACTAATGACTCCAGTAATAAATTGTCACTATTAAAAATTATTTAAACTATTATTTAAAATTGAGAAACCTATCAGTGCTAACACCAATATCGAATAATACAGGATTTAAACCATCTGGTGTGGATAAAACATATAGACAATGGGTTAAGTTGGAATTAAAAAGGTAGGTGACTTGTATGTCATCCCTCTCTCTCTCTCTCCTCTCCTCTCTCTCATCTCTCTCTCATCTCACTCATGTGTCAGAGTGGACAGCTATCTGCAGAGCCAAAAGAGATGGGGGAGATATTGAACAATTTCTTTTCTTCGGTAATCACCAAGGAGAAGGATTTGAGGTAAGGGAAACAAGTAGAGTAGCTATGGAAACTATGCGATTCAAAGAAGAGGAAGTACTGACACTTTTGAGAAATATAAAAGTGGATAAGTCTCCAGGTCGGGACAGGATATTCCCTAGGACATTGAGAAAAGTTAGTGTAGAAATAGGAGGGGCTATGACAGAAATATTTCAAATGTCATTAGAAACGGGAATAGTGCCGGAGGATTGGCGTACTGCGCATGTTGTTCCATTGTTTATAAAGGGGTCTAAGAGTAAACCTAGCAATTATAGACCTGTTAGTTTGACGTCAGTGGTGGGCAAATTAATGGAAAGGATACTTAGAGATAATATATATAAGCATCTGGATAAACAGGGTCTGATTAGGAACAGTCAACATGGATTTGTGCCTGGAAGGTCATGTTTGACTAATCTTCTTGAATTTTTTGAAGAGGTTACTCGGGAAATTGATGAGGGTAAAGCAGTGGATGTTGTATATATGGACTTCAGTAAGGCCTTTGACAAGGTTCCTCATGGAAAGTTGGTTAAGAAGGTTCAATGGTTGGGTATTAATGGTGGAGTAGCTAGATGGATTCAACAGTGGCTGAATGGGAGATGCCAGAGAGTAATGGTGGATGGTTGTTTGTCGGGTTGGAGGCCAGTGACTAGTGGGGTGCCACAGGGATCTGTGCTGGGTCCACTGTTGTTTGTCATGTACATCAATAATCTGGATGATGGTGTGGTAAATTGGATTAGTAAGTATGCAGATGATACTAAGATAGGTGGGGTTGTGGATAATGAAGTAGATTTTCAAAGTCTACAGAGAGATTTATGCCAGTTGGAAGAGTGGGCTGAAAGATGGCAGATGGAGTTTAATGCTGATAAGTGTGAGGTGCTACATCTTGGCAGGACAAATCAAAATAGGACGTACATGGTAAATGGTAGGGAATTGAAGAATGCAGGTGAACAGAGGGATCTGGGAATAACTGTGCACAGTTCCCTGAAAGTGGAATCTCATGTAGGTAGGGTGGTAAAGAAAGCTTTTGGTGTGCTGGCCTTTATAAATCAGAGCATTGAGTATAGAAGTTGGGATGTAATGTTAAAATTGTACAAGGCATTGGTGAGGCCAATTCTGGAGTATGGTGTACAATTTTGGTCACCTAATTATAGGAAGAACGTCAACAAAATAGAGACAGTACAGAGGAGATTCACTAGAATGTTGCCTGGGTTTCAGCAACTAAGTTACAGAGAAAGGTTGAACAAGTTAGGGCTTTATTCTTTGGAGCGCAGAAGGTTAAGGGGGGACTTGATAGAGGTCTTTAAAATGATGAGAGGGATAGACAAAGATGACGTGGATAAGCTTTTCCCACTGAGAGTAGAGAAGATTCAAACAAGGGGACATGACTTGAGAATTAAGGGACAGAAGTTTAGGGGTAACATGATGGGGAACTTCTTTACTCAGAGAGTGGTGGCTGTGTGGAATGAGCTTCCAGTGAAGGTGGTGGAGGCAGGTTCGTTTTTATCATTTAAAAATAAATTGGTAGTTATATGGACTAGGGGGAATAAGTGTTGGTTGGGGGGAGGGACTCGAATTGGGAAAGCTAGCAGTCAGTGTGTAAGGCAGGAGGCAGAGAATGGTAGCACTGACACAAAATGTAGGGGAGAGAGAAGAAAAAGACAATAAACAGAGAATAAGAGATGGTGGGTTTCTTAAATGTGTATATTTTAATGCTAGGAGCATTGTAAGAAAGGTGAATGAACTTGGACCCTGGATTGACACCTGGAAGTATGATGTTGTGGCGATCAGTGAAACATGGTTGCTGGAGGGCTGTGATTGGAAACTAAATATTCCAGGATTTCGTTGCTTCAGGTGTGATAGAATTGGAGGGGCAAGAGGTGGAGGTGTTGCATTGCTAGTCAGGGAAGATATTACAGCAGTGCTTTGGCAGGATTGATTAGAGGGCTCGTCTAGGGAGGCTATTTGGATGGATCTGAGAAATGGGAAAGGGGTAGCAACACTTCTAGGGCGTGTATTATTGACCGCCAACTGGGGAGCAAGAATTAGAAGAGCAAATATGTAAGGTGATTGCAGATATTAGTAGTAAGCACAAGGTAGTGATTGTGGGAGATTTCAATTTTCCACACATAGACTGGGAAACACATTCTGTAAATGGGCTGGATGGGTTGGAGTTTGTAAAATGTCTGCAGGATAGTTTTTTGCAGCAATACATAGAAGTACCTACTAGAGAAAGAGCGGTGCTGGACCTCCTGTTAGGAAATGAGACGGATCAGGTGGCAGAGGTATGCGTTGGGGAACAGTTCGGGGCCAGTGATCACAATACCATTAGTTTCAATATAATTATGGAGACGGTCAGAACTGGACCTAGGTTTGAGATTTTTGATTGGAGAAAGGCTAACTTTGAGGAGATGCAAAAGGATTTAAAAGGAGTAAATTGGGACAGTTTGTTTTATGGGAAAGATGTGGAAGAGAAATGGAGGACATTTAAAGGTGAAATTTTAAGAGTACAGAATCTTTATGTCCCTGTTCAGTTGAAAGGAAATAGTAAAAATTGGAAAGAGCCATGGTTTTCAAGGGAAATTGGACACTTGGTTCGGAAAAAGAGAGAGATCTACAATAATTATAGGCAGCATGGAGTTAATGAGGTGCTTGAGGAGTATAAAGAATGTAAAAAGAATCTTAAGAAATAAATTAGAAAAGCTAAAAGAAGATATGAGGTTGCTTTGGCAAGTAAGGTGAAAGTAAATCCAAAGGGTTTCTACAGCTATATTAATAGCAAAAGGATAACGAGGGATAAAGTTGGTCTATTAGAGAGTCAGAGTGGACAGCTATTTGCAGAGCCAAAAGAGATGGGGGAGATATTGAACAATTTCTTATCTTCGGTATTCACGAAGGAGAAGGATATTGAATTATGTGAGATAAGGGAAACAAGTAGACTAGCTATGGAAACTATGAGATTCAAAGAAGAGGAAATACTGACACTTTTGAGAAATATAAAAGTGGATAAGTCTCCCCCAATATCCCCGCCATGATATTGGTCCCCCTTGAGTTCAAGTGCAACCCGTCCTTTCTGTACAGGTCGCACCTCCCCCAAACATATGGTATTTGTTTGAATCGGGAATGTTACTATTGTTGGAATACGATTCGTGGTGGTTCGACCAGGGTTCGTGTTCTTTCGATCGCTGTGTCGGGGAACGGATCGTTCCATTGACCGAACACACCACGATGAGGGATTAAAAACACTGTGATTTAATTTTGAGACTGTATGGTTAACAAATGCTCCATTAGATGTATGCTTATGATTTATACAGGAATGTCGTTAGGCATAATTATAATAAGTGGAATAATTTATTTTCTGTATTCGATTTTGCTTGTGTGTTTAGAGCTCATTTGCATGTGCCTAGATTAAAGTTGGGGATAGGAAATGGGCTGCGGCAACGTGTGTGACTGTGGTTGGTTGTTTCCTGGAGCACCTTAATTATTGAATATTGTTTAAAAACGACTTTGGTAGTTTTGGAAATTGAAAGGGGTAAATTGTTAAGAGGTGTGAGTAGCTTAAGAGTTGCTTCCATTATCCAACAGAATGGGGAATCACGTAAATAAGGATATGACCGCTGACTCATGAACTCCGATACAAGAAATATGCAGTGAGTTTTCACAAAAAGCTAACCGATTGAGAATTCTTTCCAGAGTACTAAATAGAGAATTAGGGAGCAAATTTTGGCAAAGAGGGCATTGATACAATGAAGGGATTGAAATGCATTGAGCAGATTGTCTGGCAGTGTAGTGAGTGAAGAGGCAAAATGATTAATTGGATTGTGAAAATATTATAATGAGGAACAGTAAGCGAGGAGAGCAGTGGAAAGAATGGCAAGTTGGAAGGAAGCAACTCTGAAGTGGGGGATAAAATTAGAGGATACCAAAGCATTTGTACCTCCAGGTAACCTAAAAGAGGAGCCTGAGAGCATTAAAGATAAGGGGAAAAGAAAATCTTCCACAGAGAAACTGACATCCATAAGTTTTAAGCGTGAAGATCCGATGGTTGGCACAGGTTACGAGGGGGATGATGATGATTATTTAGAAGATTGGGAAAGTGTTCACATTAGGAATTCACATCCACCACCTTATTCATCTTAAGGTCCCGATACCTCAGATACACATTGTGGAACTTGTGAACGGAATAGACAATCAAATTCCATGGCACAGACTTCCTTAAACCCGACCACTCCATCAATTATAGATAGTCCGAGAGTTCATGGTACCAGATGCCAGACTAGAAATATAACTCAATGAGTTAAGGATAAAGAAGATAGAGAAAGGATACTAAAACAAGGGTATCCTTGCAAGCGTGCACTTAGACAAGTTGGACGAGCAGTTAGAGAAGGAAAGGAATCATTTAGAATGTACCATGAACTCCCTGGTAAAGGGGAAGATACATCTAGGGGTGAGACAACAATTGAAGAAGACGAGATAAATCTTGATATGACCGAAAGTATGAAAACTAAACAACCAAACCTTAGACAGTTCCCTGTAAGGGAAATGCCTAATCCTTCTTTTGATCCAGCCATCACAGTGAGTGCAAATAATCCCCGTACAATTAGAGTCTATTCCCCATGGAAACCTAGCGAGATGATGGCTATTTTAAGTTGAATACAGGATCATATAAATTCACCCGCTTCCTTGGTGGATCACTTAAGAACTACAATGCGCGTTTACCACGCAGACTCCCCAGATTTATGCGCGATGATCCAGCAAATAATTACCCCATGTGAACATACCAGATTCCTAACAAATTTAGGGCATCCTCGCATGAAGCTCTTGCATTTATAATAGCCCTTGCAAACACCTTTCAAAAACCAATCGATTTAGCCAGAATACTAGATGCAAGACCAAAAAGGGGAGAGGGAACGGATGAATTTTTAGAGCGATTTTCTGAATTATATATGGATCAATCGGGTGACTAATTACAGAAATTACCCTCAATATTGTGCCACCTTATTGAATTGCCTTCCCACCAACGTAGCAGAATCCATTAAGACTTTTAAGACTAGTTTTGAAAATGGACAGTGAAGGGACCTGTCTGATGTGCAAAGGTAGAGTGTTCCATAGTGTCGGAGCAGCAACAGAGAAGGCTCTATCCTCTCTGAGCTTCCACTTAGACCTCGGTACCTCCAGGAGCAGCTGATCAGCTGAACTGAGGCACCGAGCAGGAGTGTAGGGATGAAGCAGCTCAGAGAGGTAAGGCGGGGCGAGACCATTTAAAGATTTAAAAACAAATAAAATAATCTTAAAATGAACTCTAAAGTACACAGGCAGCCAGTGGAGGGAGGCCAGAATAGGCGTTATGTGCTCCCTCTTACGTGTTCCAGTTAAAAGACGAGCAGCAGCATTCTGAACCAACTGGAGACGTGCAAGGGAAGATCGACAACTCCAAAATAAAGTGCGTTACAGTAATCCAGCCGAGACGTGATGAAGGCATGGATTACTGTTTCAAAATGCTGTCGTTCAAGAATGGGCTTCACCTTTGCCAGCTGCCTTAAATGAAAGAAGCTGGACTTAACTACCGCGCCTATTTGACGATCTAATTTAAAATCACTGTCCATCTTAAAACCCAAGTTTAAAACTATTGGCTTCACATACAGTGCCAAGGGACCCAAGTCAACAGGGGGAGGTTCACAGGAGCCATTGGGACCAAACACTATCACTTCTGTTTTCTTTTCATTAAAATTTAAAAAGTTTTAATTTTTAATGGATGCGGACATGGATGTGCCTGTGTCTACTAGGAAGGTGCAGAGTATGCTAAAATACCAGCACAGTTATGGAACAGAACTGAAGAAGTTGCTCCTCACATCACCCGAAAGGAGAATTTCCCGGCCAAAGCTAAAGACCTAGGAACGATGGTAAGAAAGGCAGACCCGAATAATTATCAAAAGCAAAATTTGTCTAATCAATATGTTGTTGAATTTTATCAGGCCCCAAGGAAAGTTGTTACCCGCTTACATTATCATCTGGGGAGTGAGGTATACGAGTATGTGGACACTCAAGTGTTGGCGGAGGACACTGCTCAGGTAGGATGCATGAACTTCAATCCCATCCGTGTAGCTCTACAGAAAGGGGTAACACTTCCTTCAATCTAACAATATCCATAAAAGCTACAGGCCGTCAGCAGCATTGACAAATTAATTCGGGGTTTGCTGGAACAGGGAATATTGGTAAAGTGCCAATCAATTTGTAACACCCCTATTCTTGCCGTTCCAAAACCAGGAAAGGAGGGTGAATATAGACTTGTGCAAGACCTGAGAGAAATAATTCTGTTGTGGAACCTCTCCATGCCCCAGTGATAAACCCTGCCCATATCCTAGCCCAAATATCGGCTGATACAAACGTCTTCTCAAGAGTCGACTTGCAACATGCATTCTTTGTTAGCTGTGCTAGCCCCAGGGCCAGATAAGTTGCATCCCAGAGTACTTAAGGAAGTAGCCGCAGAAATAGTGGATGCATTAGTGATAATTTTTCAAAACTCTTTAGATTCTGGAGTAGTTCCTGAGGACTGGAGGGTAGCTAATGTAACCCCACTTTTAAAAAAGGGAGGGAGAGAGAAAACGGTTAGTTAGCTAGTCTAACATCGATGGTGGGGAAAAGTCTGGAGTCAGTTATTAAAGATGGGATAGCAGCACATTTGGAATGCGGTGAAATTCATTGGACAAAGTCAGCTTGGATTTATGAAAGGTAAATCATGTCTGACGTATCTTATAGAATTTTTCGAGGATGTAACTAGTAAAGTGGATAAGGGATAACCAGTGGATGTGTTATATCTGGACTTTCAGAAGGATTTCGACAAGGTCCCACATAAGAGATTAGTATACAAACTTAAAGCACATGGTATTGGGGGTTCAGTATTGATGTGGATAGAGAACTGGCTGGCAGACAGGAAGCAAAGAGTGGGAGTAAATGGGTCCATTTCAGAATGGCAGGCAGTGACTAGTGGGGTACCGCAAGGCTCAGTGCTGGGACCCCAGCTATTTACAATATATATTAATGATCTGGATGAGGGAATTGAATGCAACATCTCCAAGTTTGCGGATGACACGGAGCTGGGGGGCAGTGTTAACTGTGAGGAGACTGCTAGGAAACTGCAAGGTGACTTGGATAGGTTGGGTGAGTGGGCAAATGCATGGCAGATGCAGTATAATGTGGATAAATGTGAGGTTATCCACTTTGAATGTAGACTATTATCTGAATGGTGACCGGTTAGGAAAAGGGGAGATGCAACGAGACCCGGTGTCATGGTACACCAGTCATTGAAAGTATGAATGCAGGTGCAGCAGGCAGTGAAGAAAGCAAATGGTATGTTAGCATTCATAGCAAAAGGATTTGAGTAAAAGAACAGGAAGGTTCTACTGCAGTTGTACAGGGTCTTGGTGAGACCACACCTGGAGTATTGTGTACAGTTTTGGTCTCCTAATCTGAGGAAATCATTGGCTATATTTAAGAGGGAGTTAGGTGTGGCCCTTTTGGCTAAATGGAGAGAAGGCAGGGATGGGATACTGAGTTGGATGATCAGCCATGATCATATCGAATGGCGGTGCAGGCTCGAAGGGCCGAATGGCCTACTCCTGCACCTATTTTCTATGTTTCTATGTTTCTATGTTTTCTCTTCCTGTTCATGAAGCCAGCCAATATGTGTGTGCCTTCACATATAGGGGCCAACAATACACCTGGACCAGAATTATCAATTCACCTACTTTATTTTCCAGATGTCTGCAGGACCAACTGAGTACTCTGAAGTTCAAAATGATTTCAACACTAGTGCAGCATGTCGATGATCTGTTTGTGGCCAGTAAAAATGTATCCAGTAATCGGAAAGATACTGCACAACTACTAAACCATTTAGCTGATTCAGGATATGTGGTCTCACCATCAAAAGTACTGGTAGCTCAGGAGAAAGTAAAATATCTAGGAATTATAATTTTCGGCCACCGAAAGAAGTCTTGAGAAGAGCAGACTCAAACCTATCTGCGAATTTCCAATTCCAAAAGAAGCTAAACAAATGAGGCAATGGCTGGGCATGGTTAATTATTGCAGATCCTGGATTCCAAATATAGCTCTAGAAACCAAGGAGCTAACACCCTATACCAGCACGGAGGGCGGATTTAAATTAGCAAAGAAAATATAGGAGGCCTATGAAAACTTAAAAAGATCATTGATGCAAGCCCCGGCGTTGGGAAGACCATTATACGGCCGTCCTTTTCAAATCTATTGTACAATTATATCTGACTGTGTCACTTCGGTGCTAACTCAAAAGCATGGGGATAGATACAGACCAGTTGCATATTACTCCTCTAAATTAGATCCAGTAGCCAGGGGACATCCTCTTTGCACTCAAGTTTTAACTGCAATCTACAATAGTTTACAATCAGCTGCTAATTTGACACTCCAGCAGGAAATTGTAGTGTATAGTTCACATTCAGTATCGGCATTGTTGGGGCAGCTGTAAACCCAGCACTTACCAATGGCTCGCCAAAATAAGTATGAGATCTATCTGTTGAACAATCCGAAATTGCAATTCAAACATTGCATAGATTGATTAACCCAGCCTCTTATCTTATTACACCCCAGAAGAGCAATCAGAAGTAGGACAATACTGTCTATTTGTTATAGAGGAAGAAACAACGGTAAGAGAGGACTTGAGGGATGTACCCATGGAGGACTCTGACATCACATTATATGTGGACAGAAGTGCATCCATTGGACCGTGCGGTGAGAGATTGTCTGGGTATGCAATTGATGATCAGAATGCGGAAATTATAGAACCAGCTGCCTTTGAGTCACCTTATTCAGCACAGCAAGCTGAATTATTCGCTCTAATTCGGGCTTGTATTATTGGGGAAAATCGAAAAGTAAATATTTATCCTGATTCTCGATATGCATTCAGGGTGGTGCATAATTTTGGACAATTATGGAAAAATAGGGGATTCCTAACTTCCGCAGGAACCCAAATATCAAACAAACAATTGGTGACAGATTTACTGAAGGCCTTAATGCTTAAACCCAGACAAATCTCTGTCATGAAATGTAGCGCCCATACTAAAGGACAGACAGAAGGTAGGCAGTAATTGTCTGGTCTGCCAGAAATACAATCCAGGGAAAGGAATAGGATGTGAAGAAGGGAAAACACCATTGCCTATGGATCCTTTTGAGACATTGCAAATGGACTATACTGAACTAGAAAGGTGTCAAGGATATAAATAAGTTCTTGTCATAGTCGATGTATTCAGCCGGTGGATCGAAGCATTCCCAACCCATGACAATAAAGCAGCTACTGTTGTCAAGGTACTAATGAGAGAAATTGTCCCTAGATTCGGTATTCCCATTCAACGTAGCTCAGATAACGGTCCACACTTTATTGAACAAATCAATAAAGAATTTTGTGAACAGCTGGGGATCCAGCAGCAATTACACTGTGCTTATCGAGCACAGGCTGCTGGACTTGTGGAAAGGGCAAACCAGACACTTAAAACTAAATTATTCAAATTAAAGGCGGAGACTGGACTTGGATGAATTAAATTACTCCCAATAGCTCTATTTCAGATGAGAGGCACACCTGCAGGAAACTCGAGATTAAGCCCAGCTGAAACTATTTACGGTAGGCCCTTAAAAACCCCTTGGAACCAGAATGTGATGAAAATAGTTAATTTCCACCATATGCCTGCAGAGATTACCGACTACATCTGTGTCTTGACCAGAGCATTAAGGGATTTACATTGTAGAGTGAGAGCAGCCTAAAGTGATTTGCCTTCATTAGCAACTCCCATTAAAGTAAAACCTGTATACTATGTCTTAGTGAAGAATTGGGTGAAGAAAGGATCGGAAGTTCGTTGGGAAGGACCTTACCAAGTTCTTCTAATGACTCCAACTGCAGTAAAGGTAGAGGGAAGAAATGCCTAGGTGCATCTTCATCATTGTAAAAGAATAAGTGAAGGTATAGGTAGTTAACTTGTTTCCTCTCAGGTTTTCTTAGATATTCTCCACTCTACTACGAATCAAGGGCCAATGAACTATCAAGATTGTTGGATGGGATTCACGCCCACGAAAACTCAGGAGGTGAAGACTCATCAGACAGAAATCATGGAGCTACCCCCACGAAATTTCGGGAAGCTCGATGAAATTCTGAGAAGCTACATCAACATCTTTTTGTTGGAACATTTGTTAAAATAAAGCAGTCATCATTGTATTCTGGGGTTATCATTAATAATGAGGGTTATCATGAATGATAAAATGAGGGAATGTTAATACTGGCCAAATTAAAGACACCATAAAATGGAGGATCCCTGCACTTGTCAGAATTGCTTAACCCTTGTCAGCTGAAATTTACAGGCTTTGGATGGCATCAGCCAATCTAGGCTCAGACTGGTATGCAGGATGGTGAGGGATCCAGGTGTACTTTTTATTTATTCTAAATTGATAAAAACATGTATAGCAGATATGCAAACAAACCTTAAATGCATCACTTCGATTGGATCGCTGCAAGGGTACTGTAAATAGTATAAATAATGTTGCCAGATGGTCATCCTGTTAATTGATAATTGGTCGAACTGATGAGCCTTGGAGAAACTGTTTGAATCCCAAGGAACATGTTGCTATGTTTGCTTCCTTCCAGAATCTCCTTTTGAATATAATGTATTAGTAACTGTATTATTGGGTTAGGGAACTGTCTATCATGTACTGTGTTAATCAATATTTGTTATTGGACTGTATAGAGACTATCCCCATATGGTTCTGCCCCTCAAGGTTCGGGGACCTATAAAAGGTAGCTCCCATGAGGTCTGATGTCAATCTTCTGGAAGAAAGCTGGGACTGCGCGACCTTTTGGAGTGTCTCTGATTGCACGAGGCTAGAAGGGCTTGGCCAGGCAGATACAAGGATCGAATCCGCAGTGGTTAGGTTTTGTATAGGGGAATTTGTGTTGTGTTATCCAAAATAAAGTTTAGTTGTTCAAATGCTTGATTCATTATTTTAGAAACATAGAAAATAGGTGCAGGAGGAGGCCATTCGGCCCTTCAAGCCAGCACCGCCATTCATTGTGATCATGGCTGATTGTCCCCAATCAATCTCCCGTGCCTGCCTTCTTCCCGTATCCCTTGATTCCACTAGCCCCTAGAGTTCTATCTAACTCTCTCTTAAATCCATCCAGTAATTTGGCCTCCACTTCCCTCTGTGGCAGGGAATTCCACAAATTCACAACTCTCTGGGTGTAAACGATTTTTTCTCACCTCAGTCTTAAATGACCTCCCCTTTATTCTAAGCCCCTGGTTCTGGACTCGCCCATTATTGGGAACATTTTTCCTGCATCTAACTTGTCCAGTCATTTTATAATTTTATATGTTACTATAAGAACCCCCTCATCCTTCTAAACTCCAGTGAATACAAGCCTAGTCTTTTCAATCTTTCCTCATATGACAGTCCTGCCATCCCAGGGATCAATCTCGTGAACCTACACTGCACTGCCTCAATCACAAGGATGTCCTTCCTCAAATTAGGAGACTAAAACTATGCAATACTCCAGATTTGGTTTTACCAGAGCCCTATACAACTGCAGAAGAACCTCTTTGCTCCTATACTGAAATCCTCTTATTATGAAGGCCAAAATTCCATTAGCTTTCTTCACTGCCTGCTGTACCTGCACGCCAACTTTCAATGACCGGTGTACAAGGACACCCAGGTCTCGCTGTACCTCCCCCTTACCTAACCTAACCCCATTGTGATAATAATCTGCCCCCTTGTTTTTGCCACCAAAGTGGATAACCTCACATTTATCTATATTATACTGCATGTGCCCACTCACTCAACCTGTCCAGGTCACCCTGCAACCTCCTAACTTCCTCTTCATGGTTCACACTGCCACCCAGCTATGTGTCATCTGCAAACGTGCTAGTGGTGCTCCAAATTCCCTCTTCCAAATCATTAATATATATGGTAAACAATTGCGGCCCCAACACCGAGCCTTGCGGCACTCCATTCGCCACTGCCTGCCATTATGAAAAGGACCCGTCCACTCCTACTATTTGCTTCCTGTCTGTCAACCAATTTTCTATCCACGTCAACACCCCACCCCCAATACCGTGTGCTCTAATTTTAGTCACCAGTCTCCTGTGCGGAACCTTATCAAAGGCTTTCTGAAAGTCTAGATAAATTCCAGAAGATTAGTCAAGCATGATATTCCTTTCATAAATCCATGCTGACTTGGACTAATCCTTTTACTGCTATCCAAATGCCCCATTATTACCTCTTTAATAATTGACTCCAGCATTTTTCCCACCACCGAAGTCAGGCTAACTGGTCTGTAATTCTTCGTTTTCTCTCTCGCTCCTTTCTTGAAAAGTGGGATAACATTAGCTATCCTCCAATCCACAGGAACTGATCCTGAATCTATTGAACATTGGAAAATGATCACCAATGCATCCACTTTTTCTAGAGCCACCTCCCTGAGGACCCTGGGATGCAGACCATCAGATCCAGGGGATTTATCATCCTTCAGTCCCATTAGTCTACCCAATACTATTTCTTGCCTAATGAAAATTTATTTAAGTTCCTCGACCTCCTTAGAACCTCTGTCCTCCAATACTTCTGGGAGATTGTTTGTGTCTTCCTTAGTGAAGACAGATCTGAAGTACCCGTTCAACTCTTCTGCCATTTCCTTGTTCCCTATAATAATTTCACCTGTTTCAGACTGCAAGGGTCCAACTTTGGGTCTAACTAATTTTTTCCTCTTCACATACCTAAAGAAGCTTTTACTATCCTGCTTTATATTCTTGACTAGCTTACCTTCGTACCTCATCTTTTCTCCCCCTATTGTGTTTTTGGTTATCTTCTGTTGTTCTTTAAACATTTCCCAATCCTCTTGCCTCCCGCTCATCTGCCTTCAAAGTTGACTTTGCTACTCTTTTTCCCTAACATATCTAAAGAAGCTTTTACTGTCCTTCTTTAAATTCCTGGCCAGCTTCCCTTCGTAATTCATCTTTTCATCCTGTATTCCTTGTTTTGTTTCCTTCTGTTGTCCTTGATTGATTGACTGAAACTAGACTGGGGGGAGCTTAGAACAAGCTATTTACAGGGATATTATGTTCCAGTTGGAGAAACATTTGTGAGACCGCATTGGGAGTATTGTGCACAGGTTTTGTCTCCCTGCTATAGGAAGGACCTCATTAAGATGGAAGGAAAGCAGAGAATATTTACGAGGATGTTGCTATTCCTTGATTCGTTGAATCATAGAAGACTGAGAGAGGAACTTGTAAAGGAGTATAACATCATGGGGATGGAATGAATGCACAGTCTTTTACCCAGAGTAAGGAAATCACGAACCAGAGGATGTAGGATTAAAGTGAGAGGGGAAAAATGTAATAGGAAAACATGAGGGGCACTTTTTTACCAGAGGGTGGTGAGTAAACAGAACGAGCTGCCACAGGCAGTTGAGGCAAGTGCTATAACAACATGTGAAAGATTCTTGGACAGGTACATGGACAGGAAAGGTTTGGATAGTTATGGGTCAAACGTGGGCATGTGGTACTAGTGCAGATGGGGCATCTATGTCAGCATGGACAAGTTGGGCCAAATTTCAGTTTCCGTGCCGTATATCTATGACTATGTCTCCATATTTGATGCTTCACTTTTCATTTTAAATTCTGGTGAAAAGTGCAGGGGCCAGAATGGAATTGGGCCATCAAGAAATGGGCAATCAATCCGATAAGTGTCATATAGCGTGAAAACAGTCCCTTCAAAACATTGTGTCCATGTCAATATCAGGATCCTGTCCATATTAATCTACTTTACTAGCACTTGCTCAATGGTCTGCTATGCTTCAGTGATAAAAGTGCTTATCCTATCACTTCTTATAGATGGAGAGTCTCGCTTCCACTGTGTTCCCAGTGAATACATTCTCTAAGTGAACCAACATTTTTTTCCTCACAGCAACAAGAGATTAATGTGCACAATTAGAGCACATGATAGTCAAGTCAAGTCACATTTATTTATATAGCACATTTAAAAACCAACTCTCGTTGACCAAAGTGCTTTACATTTGTTATAAGAATAGTATACACAAGCAAGCTACATACATATATACATATAGCCCTCACTCAGTGGACGTCAGGAAAGGCTTGGGAGTACAGATAAGTTTTAAGTTTAAAGGAATCGATGGAGGGGGCAGCTCTGATGGGAAGGGAGATGCTGTTCCACAGTCCAGGAGCTGCAACCGCAAAGGCGCGGTCGCCCCTGAGCTTTATGCCTAGACCGCGGGATATTCAGCAACCCCAAGTCGGCCGATCTGAGGGACCTGGAGGTGGTGTTGTGGGTGAGAAGATTTTTAATGTAAGTGGGTGCAAGCCCATTGAGGGATTTGTAGACAAAGAGGAGGGTCTTGAAATTTATTTGGAATTGCACCGGGAGCCAGTGAAGAGAGGCCAGGATCGGGGTGATGTGGTCCCTTTTTCGGGTGACGACAGGAGTCTCGCTGCGGCGTTTTGGACCGGTTGCAGGCGGGACAGGGAAGATTGGCTGATGCCAGTGTAAAGGGAGTTGCAGTAATCGAGGCGAGAGGAGATAAATGTGTGGATGATCTTTTCGAGGTCATCAAACCTAGGAATTGTTTTATTTTAGCTATCGTCCGAAGTTGAAAGAAGCTAGCTTTTACCACGGCATTGTCAAATTTCAGTGCTGAGTCAAATATCACGCCAAGGTTTTTGACGCGAGGTTTGAGTAATGGGGTAAGGCTTCCAAGGCTGCCAGCTATCATATATAATCATATAATCATATAACAATTACAGCACGGAAACAGGCCATCTCGACCCTTCTAGTCCGTGCCGAACACATAATCTCCCCTAGTCCCATATACCTGCGCTCAGACCATAACCCTCCATTCCCTTCCCATCCATATAACTATCCAATTTATTTTTAAATGATAAAAACGAACCTGCCTCCACCACCTTCACTGGAAGCTCATTCCACACAGCTACCACTCTCTGAGTAAAGAAGTTCCCCCTCATGTTACCCCTAAACTTCAGTCCCTTAATTCTCATGTCATGTCCCCTTGTTTGAATCTTCCCTACTCTCAGTGGGAAAAGCTTTTCCACGTCAACTCTGTCTATCCCTCTCATCATTTTAAAAACCTCTATCAAGTCCCCCCTAAACCTTCTGCGCTCCAAAGAATAAAGCCCTAACTTGTTCAACCTTCTCTGTAACTTAGTTGCTGAAACCCAGGCAACATTCTAGTAAATCTCCTCTGTACTCTCTCTATTTTGTTGACATCCTTCCTATAATTAGGCGACCAAAATTGTACACCATACTCCAGAATTGGCCTCACCAATGCCTTGTACAATTTTAACATTACATCCCAACTTCTATACTCAATGCTCTGATTTATAAAGGCCAGCACACCAAAAGCTTTCTTTACCACCCTATCTACATGAGATTCCACTTTCAGGGAACTGTGCACAGTTATTCCCAGATCCCTCTGTTCACCTACATTCTTCAATTCCCTACCATTTACCATGTACGTCCTATTTTGATTTGTCCTGCCAAGATGTAGCACCTCACACTTATCAGCATTAAACTCCATCTGCCATCTTTCAGCCCACTCTTCCAACTGGCATAAATCTCTCTGTAGACTTTGAAACTCTACTTCATTACCCGCAACCCCACCTATCTTAGTATCATCTGCATACTTACTAATCCAATTTATCACACCATCATCCAGATCATTGATGTACATGACAAACAACAGTGGACCCAACACAGATCCCTGTGGCACCCCACTCGTCACTGGCCTCCAACCTGACAAACAACCATCCATCATTACTCTCTGGCATCTCCCATTCAGCCACTGTTGAATCCATCTTGCTACTCCACCATTAATAACCAACCATTGAACCTTCTTAACCGACCTTCCATGAGGAACCTTGTCAAAGGCCTTACTGAAGTCCATATACACAACATCCACTGCGTTACCCTCATCAATTTCCCGTGTAACATCTTCAAAAAATTCAAGAAGATTAGTTAAACAATGTTGACTGTTCCTAATCAGACCCTGTTTATCCAGATGCTTATATATATTATCATTTTGATTGAGTCCGAGGGGCCGAGAAGGATGACCTCAGACTTACTCTCGTTTAGTTGGAGGAAGTTCTGGGCCATTCAACACTTTATATCCTCGAGGCAGCGGGTAAGGTTAAGCAGATTTGATTGGTTTTTGGGCTTCGGGGGAGATAGAGTTGTGTATCGTCTGCATAGCAATGGAAGGAAATGCCGTGCCTTTCAATATCTTGGCCTAAGGGGAGCATATACAGGGAGAAGAGAATGGGGCCAAGGATGGAACCTTGTGGAACCCCACAGCTGAGACTAGCTGGGAAGGAGAAAGAGTTGCCTATGTTGGTAGAGAAACTTCTACCTTTGAGGTAGGAGATGAACCAGCTCAGGGTAGTGCCATCAATACCAACCCCGTACCGGAGACGGTCAATTAGGATGGTGTGGTCGACAGTATCAAATGCTGCGCTGAGGTCGAGAAGGAGCAGGATTGCACAGTCACCTGAGTCAACGGTGAGCAGTAGGTCATTATGTACCTTCAACTGCAGACTCTGCGTTGCGGTGGGCCCTGAAACCTGATTGGAAAGTTTCCAAGTTAGTATTTTGGTGAAGATAGGGCATAAGTTGACTTAAAATTATCTTTTCAAGGGCTTTTGAGAGGAAAGGCAGTTTAGAAATGGGTCTGTAGTTGCTTGGCAAGGTGGGGTCGAGGTTAGGTTTTTTCAGGAGTGGCTGGACCACCCCATGCTTGAAGCAGGTAGGTACAGTGCCAGTGGCCAGAGAGCTGTTGAAGATGGCGAGGATGCTGGGACCGGCTATTGTAATGATGTCCTTTAGGAGGGCAGAGGGGACAGTGTCGAGGGGGCAGCTGGTAGGTTTCATGGTGGTGATCAGTTTTACAAGGGTTGGGAACAATCTAATTTTCAAGAACAGACCAATGAGACAGCCAGGTCACGGGTGGGAAAGGAAATATTTGTTCTTATGTTCTTTACCTTGGTGGTGAAAAATGTAGTAAATCCCTCGCACTTAACAGGGGACCAAGGACAGGAGCAGGACAAATGATGGAGATGATGGTGCTAAAAAGGACCTTGGAGTTATGAGCGTTTTTGGAGATAAGGGTGGAAAAGTATTTGTTCTTGCGGATTTTACTGCTTCCTGGTATTTGTGAAGGTTGTTTTTCAGCAGTTCGAAGGAAATTTGAAGCTTATCAGATTTGTACCTCTGTTCTGATTTTCTGCATTCCCTTCTTAGGGCTCTGGTGGTGTCATTGAGCCACGGCTCGCCTTTAGGCTTAAGGGCCTGTCCCACCAGCAATGGTGCAACCAGCCCTTTAGGTCACGCTTGCCGCATGGAGTCGCATGCCTGTGGGACAGGCCCTTTAGGCTTTTTCAAGTTAAGAGGAGCAACAGAATCCAGGATGGAAGAGCAAGTAGTATTGAATAGAGGAATGAGGTCGTCGGTGCTGAGATGGAGTGGAGATGCCTCAATAGTGCAGATGTCAGGGGCGGCTATGAGAGGTCAGAGAACTTACTGGCTGTCATGGAGTTAACGTAGTGGGAGTAGCGAGCTGGGAGATGGGATTTTGAGGGAGAGAAAGGCAGAGATATATCAAATATAATAGCACTATGATCGGACAGATAGGCATCAATAGTATCTGTGTTACAAGTAGGGAGACCAGACGAAAGCACTAGGTCTAGTGAATGGCCAAGCTTGTGCGTGGGTCCAGTGGTGTGTAGAGACAGATTGAAGGACTCAACCAGGTTCATAAAGAGGCTTTGTGGGACGGCAGACATGAATGTTAATGACACCAAGAATCAGGACCCGGTCAAATTTGGGCAACAAACTAGCGATAAGATCACCAAATTGTGAGATAAAGTCCTTATTTGTTTTTGGTGGGCGATACACAAGAACAATTAAAAGCAGACAGATTAGACCAACTATGATTAGTTGATGTTCAAAACTGGAGACGTGATCAGCGTTCAGAAGGTGTCAATTGAAATGCTTCTTAAACACAGTGGCTAGGACCCCATCGCGACCTGAGAGCCTAGGCGAGCTGAAAATGTTACAGGTATCAGGACAGAGTTCCACGAGTGGAGCAAGCTCACCAGGATTTAGCCAGGTTTCAATGATCAGTAGGAAGTCCAATCCACGTGCGGTGAAGAAGACATTGTGGACGAAGGTTTTGTCCAGCACTGATCTCGCGTTGATCAGGGCCACTTTTGCAGGGACTGCAGGTGAGTTGTGGGCCGGTAGCGGCTCCCACGCCAGCGGGCAGAGGTTCAGGGAGACCATGCCGCTGCGCTTCACACAGGGCCTGGCTGGGAACCCGCGTGCCAACTGATCGGGGGCCGGGAGGATCGACTGGAGAAAAACATACTTGGGCTCAAGGGATCGCCGATGGATGGAGCGGTATGGCCGACCACGTCCATCCTCACAGCGCTGGGTGAGTTAAGCTGATGTTAAACATGCGCGGGCGAAGTTCTTCAGCCTTACCAGGGCACCCGCGCGTTTACTCCGTCTCCTGGCTCGGCGCGCGCAGCAAGGCCAAGCCCATACATCTATCGGGAGCTGAGCGAGGAGCGAACGATAAGTGAAGCCTTGTCCGGGGGTCTTGGGGTAGGGTCTTGACAAGGATAGAGAACTGGTTGGCAGACTGGAAGCAAAGAGTAGAAATTAAAGGGCCCTTTTCAGAATGGCAGGCAGTGACTAGTGGGGTGCCACAAGGCTCAGTGATGGGACCCCAGTTATTTACAATATATACTAGACTAAGTGGGACCCATTAGTTCCCAGGATCACTTGGGAGGGCTGGACCCCCAATGCAATATTCCACCTCTCCCTAGTTCTAATATTATAATATGGGGTTTTCTGGAGTGCTTGTATGGCTGTTGTGCGCTGAAGGAACTTGTTTCCAGAGGGCTAGTATGGACAATGTGGGCCGAATAGATTCTTGGGCTGGCGGCTCATTCACTCAAGCCTGTTGTGCTGGCAGCTCACTCACGGCTGGTGGGCTCGCAGTTGACACTGCTATTCCTTGAAATTCAATTTCAAGCAGAGTGCAAGGCCACCAAATTCAAATCAATTTTCCTACCATTTCAAGCAGGGTGCAAGGCCACCAAATTCAAGTGCAGTTTCTTACTTCTTCGAGCAGGGTGCAAGGTCACCAAATTCAGGTTCAGTTTCCTACCACTTCAAGCAGGGAGCAAGGCCGCAAAATTCAGGTGCAGTTTCATACCATTTCAAAGAGGGTGCAAACCAACAAATTCAAATGAAGTTTCGTACCATTTCATGCAAGGTACAACTACACCATATTCAAATGCAGTTTCATACCATTTTGTGCAAGGCCACCACATTCAAATGCAGTTTCATACTATTTAAAGCAGGGTGAAACCACCATAAAAACCACCATAAAACCACACAAAACACCACACTCACAGTTCAGTAGATATTCAGTGTGTTCAGTTGATTCACAGCTCAGACAGAGTCGTGACCTCCCCCTCCCCCCATCATGCAGAGACTGAGCCACACCCACACTTCCGGATTTTATAATCCCTCCCCCTCCCACCGGAAAAAGGTGTGGCCTTCATGGCATAATTGACAGGAGAGAGATTCCCAACATTTTTTAAACACTAATAATACTTTTGTTTTTCATTGATGTGAAGAATCCTCTGCACCTGTTGAGCAGAGGGGGACTGAGTAAGATGGCCAAAAATCACAGCCGTAAGTGATAGCGTTTTATCTAAAATTATTATAGTGCAAACAGGACGTTGTCACGTTTAGACAAACAACCATTTACATGCAGTACCTTTTCACTTCAACCCAAACCTCCCAAACAACCATTTGCATGCAATGCCTTTTCACTTCAACCCAAACCCCCCAAACAACCATTTGCATGCAGTGCCTTTTTATTTCAACCCAAACGTCCCAAACAACAATTTGCATGCAATGCCTTTTTACTTTAAACCAAATCCCCCAAACAACCATTTGCATGCAGTGCCTTTTTACTTCAACCCAAACCCCCCAAACAACCATTTGCATGTAGTGCCTGTTTACTTCAAACCAACCATATTTTCATTTTCAAACCACATTAAGGGCACTCACAGTTGAGTGCTCAGAGTTATTCAGAGCTCAGAGTCACGTGACTCTCTGGCTTCCTCCATCTTGCAGAGATTGAGTGAGGCACACCACTTCCGGGTTTTATAGTCCTTCCCTCCTCCCACCAGCAGGGACAGCAGAGAGAATGGGAATTAAAAAAAAAACATTAATATATCTTTGATTTTTCATCGATGGGAAAAATCCTCTGGTCAGGGAAGACGGAGGGGGGCTCTGAGTGAGGTGGCCAAAAATGACGGCCGTAGGTTGCGGCGTTCTCTCGGAAATCACAGCACAGTGAGCCAAAAGCGGTCAAGATCATATTTTTAGTAATATAGATACTGCATCTACCACGCCTCTGCCCACTCACTCAACATGTCCAGGATTTCGGGAATCCTGGATTTCATTGCTTCAGGTGTGATAGAATTGGAGGGGTAAGAGGTGGAGGTGTTGCATTGCTTGTCAGGGAAGATATTACAGCAGTCCCTTGGCAGTATAGATTAGAGGGCTCGTTTAGGGAGGCTATTTGGGTGGAACTGAGAAATGGGAAAGGTGGAGCAACACTTATAGGGGTGTATTATAGACCACCTAATGGGGAGCGAGAATTGGAAGAGCAAATATGTAAGGAGATATCAGATATTAGTAGTAAGCACAAGGTGCTGATTGTGGGAGATTTCAATTTTTCCACACATAGACTGGGAAACACATTCTGTAAAAGGGCTGGATGGTTTGGAGTTTGTAAAATGTGTGCAGGATAGTTTTTTGCAGCAATAATTAGATGTACCTACTAGAGAAGGGGCAGTACTGGACCTCCTGTTAGGAAATGAGACCGGTCAGTTGACGGAGGTATGTGTTAAGGAGTACTTCGGGTCCAGTGATCACAATACCATTAATTTCAATATAATTATGGAGAAGGTCAGAACTGGACCAAGGGTTGGGATTTTTGATTGGAGAAAGGCTAACTTAGAGGAGATGCGAAAGGATTTAAAAGGAGTGAATTAGCACATTTTGTTTTATGGGAAAAATGTAGTAGAGAAATGGACGACATTTAAAGGTGAAATTTTAAGAGAACAGAATCTTTATGTTCCTGTTCGGTTGAAAGGAAAGAGTAATAATTGGAATGAGCCACGGTTTCATGGGAAATTGGACGCTTGGTTCGGAAAAAGAGAGAGATCTACAATATTTATAGGCAGTATGGAGTAAATGAGGTGCTTGAGGAGTATAAAGAATGTAAATAAAATCTTGAGAAATAAATTAGAAAAGCTAAAAGAAGATATGAGGTTGCTTTGGCAAGTAAGGTGAAAGTAAATCCAAAGGGTTTCTAATAATAATAATAATAATCTTTATTTATATAGCACTTTTCAACAAAACCAGTATTTGAACCAAAGTGCTTTACAGAGATTGATTAAATTAATTGAACAGATCAAATGTCAATAAATCCATAAAAACAAAAAAAGAGAAAAAAGAAAAAAGACACAGAACAGTACACTATAGAAATCAACAAGAAACGTCCCCCCACAGCAGAATTTACTGTGAGGGAAGGCACTAAAAATATCCAGTTCTCCCCCTCATAGTCCACCCGAGGTCGGGGTCTATATGTGGCCTCCTCAGCCAACTCGATGTTCTCAGGCCCTCTGCCGCGAAGCTGGATCATCGGCGTCGGGTGAACGATTCTTCAGCGGCCTGGACTGAAGCGGCCGCTTCCTCCCTGAAGACTGCAATGTCCAAAGTTCTCAGGCCGCGCTGGCCGGACCTCTGACACTGGCGAACTCGGACACCAGGCCCCGCGGTGTTGAAATCCAGTGCCGCCCGCCCGCGGCTGGACGCTCCGCAGCCGCAGCTCAGCGATGTTCCCAGTGCTCCGGAGCTTACCCGAAGGCGACCCGGTAAGGCATCGCCCGCTCCGCGTTGGTGTTGGTGTCCCAGCATCTGCACCGCCGGCGAAGCCCCGCAGTCCCGGCAGGAAGCGCCGCTCCAGCACTGCTCCAGCTCGACGGTAGGCCGCACAGAGAGGACGAAGAAGCGGTTCGGAAGAAAACCGCTTCTCCGACCAGGTAGGACTGGGATTTAAACAGTTTCCCCCTTCCCCCCCCCACCCACCACATAAAAGAAGACTTCCAATTAAAATTTCCCACGGACAGGACTAAAAATAAAAATAAAAAAGGGAGAAAGGACGGACTGCAGGAGGAGCAGCCATACACAACGGCGCATCACCCCCGCAGTCCGCCATCTTCTACAGCTATATTAATAGCAAAAGGATAAAGAGGGATAAAATTGGTCCATTAGAGAGTCAGAGTGGACAACTATCTGCAGAGCCAAAAGAGATGGGGGAGATACTGAACAATTTATTTTCTTAGGTGTTCACCAAGGAGAAGGATATTGAATTATGTGAGGTAAGAGTAACAAGTAGAGTAGCTATGGAAACTATGAGGATCAAAGAGGAAGTACTGACCCTTTTGAAAAATATAAAAGTGGATAAGTCTCCAGGTCCTGACAGGATATTCCCTAGGACATTGAGGGAAGTTAGTGTAGAAATAGCAGGGGCTCTGACAGAAATATTTCAAATGTCATTAGAAACGGGAATGGTGCCAGAGGATTGGTGTACTGTACATGTTGTTCCATTGTTTAAATAGGGTTCTAAGAGTAAATCTAGCAATTATAGACCTGTTAGTTTGACGTCAGTGGTGGGAAAATTAATGGAAAGGATACTTAGAGGTAATATATATAATCATCTGAATAAACAGGGTCAGATTAGGAACTGTCAACATGGATTTGTGCCTGCAAGGTCATATTTGACTAAGCTTCTTGAATTATTTGAAGAAGTTACTAGGGAAATTGATGAGGGTAAAGCGGTGGATGTTTCTACATGGACTTCAGTAAGGTCTTTGACAAGGTTCCACATGGAAGGTTGGTTAAGAAGGTTCAATGGTTGGGTATTAAGGGTGGAGTAGCAATGGTAGCGAATTGAGGAATGCAGTTGTACAGAGGGATCTAGGAATAACTGTGCATAGTTCCCTGAAGGTGGAATCTCGTGTAGATAGGGTGCTAAAGAAAGCTTTTGGTGAGCTGGCCTTTATTAATCAGATTGAGTATAGAAGTTGGGATGTAATGGTAAAATTGTACAAGGCATTGGCGAAGCCAATTCTGTAATATAGTGTACAATTCTGGTCGGCAAATTATAGGAAAGATGTCAACAAAATAGAGAGAGTACAGAGGAGATTTACTAGAATGTTGCCTGGGTTTCAGCACCTAAGTTACAGAGAAAGGTTGAACAAGATAGGTCTTTATTCTTTGGTGCGCAGATGGTTATGGGGGGACTTGATAAAGGTCTTTAAAATGATGAGAGGGATAGACAGAGTTAACGTGGATAAGCTTTTCCCACTGCGAGTAGGGAAGATTCAAACAAGGGGACATGACTTGAGAATTATTTATTAGAATGAGTACAATGCATTGGTACAAAAACGATGTTAACATATTACATTCTCTGTACAACTTCCCTTTTTTTTAAAGAGAGAAGTGAGAAAGGAGAGAGGAAAAAGAGGTTGTGAGAAGTGAAGAGTAGATTAATGAGCGTGGGTGAAATACCAATAAGGAAAAAGTGAAAAAAAAGGAGTAAGTGAAGAAGGAGAGCAGGAGGGAGATTATTCCATTACCACAGTGAGATGTTTTTTTAAATTATTCTAAGTCTTCTTTCACCCATACCTGAAACTGTTGGTTTTCATGATACTATGTCACCACAAGAAATCAATAAATGGGGACCAACTCCTTAAGAATAGGTCTTGTTTGTCTATTAGGAGGAGTCTCATTTCTTCCAAATGTGCTGTGTCCAGCATATTACTGATCCACATTTTAAATGTTGGTACATTAGCATTTTTCCAAAATTTAAGTATAAGTTTTTTTCCTGTTATTAACCCATAATTGAAAAATGAGTTTTGGTGTGTATTTAATTTGTTCCCATCTCTACTTACTCCAAATATAATCATTTCAGTGTTAGGTTCCATTTTTGTCTTAAATAGCTTTGAGAATATATCAAATATATCACACCAAAATTTATAAAGTTTTGAACAAGAGACAAATGAGTGCGTAATATTGGCATTTTGAGAAAGACATTTATCACAAATGGGAGAAATATTTGGATAACATTTATTCAACCTAGTTTTGGAATAGATATAATCGATGTAATATTTTAAATTGAATTAAGTTATGTCTAGCATTGATCGAACATTTATGTATATGTATCAAATATTTTTCCCATGTTTCTTTTGAGATTTTTATCATTAATTATTTTTCCTAGTCTTCTCTAATTGCCTCTGTTGATGGTAATTCTATATTTAAAATACTGTTATACAAGTATGATATTAATTTTATTGACTCCGCCTTGATATTCATTACTTCTTCCAGTGGGTCTAAAATTATACTTTGCAATCTTGGTATATATTTCTTCATAAAGTCACATACCTGTAGGTATTTAAAATATTGATTGTTATTCAATTTAAATTTTGATTGTTGTTGAAATGATAATAAATTTCCCAATTCATACAAATCACCTACCTTTTTAATTCCCACTTTTTTCCCATTGTTTATATGTTTTATCCATACCAGATGGTTTAAATACTGGGTAATTCACTATTGGTGTTAATGCTGATAAATTTCTTCATTTTAAAGTTAATTTTATTTGTTTCCAGATTCGTATTGTATTTTGTATAATTGGATTCTTCTTATATAACGTATTCTTCAGCTTTATTGGGGAAAAATTGATCGCTCCTAGATCGTAGGGGGCGCAATCCTCTTTCTCCATTCTTATCCATTCCAACTGTTGAGCAGAACTGTCCAACCAATAAATTATATTTTTAATATGTACTGCCCAATAATAGTATAGAAAATTAGGTAATGCAAACCCCCCACCTCTTTGGGTTTGCACAAGTGATTTCTTTTAATTCTATGTGCTTTATAATCCCAAATAAAATTAAAAATATTTGAATCTAATTGTTTTAAAACGTGTTTTGGTATATATATCGGTATAGATTGGAATAAATATATTATTTGTGGTAGAGCTATCATTTTTATAGCGTTTATTCTGCCGATTAGTGACAGTGGGAGCGTTCTCCAAAATTTCATCAGTGAGTCAAATGTATTTAATAATGGTATAAAATTAGCATTAAATAATGATTTATATCTTCTAGTAACTTGAATACCCAAATACTTGGGAGATTTCCTCCCACACTCCACAGATGTACAGGTTTGTAGGATAATTTGCTTGGTATAAATGTAAATTGTCCCGAGTGTGTGTGGGTGCGTGTAAGATAGTGTAAGTGCACGGAGATCGCTGGTCGGTGCAGGCTCGGTGGGCTTGCTTCCACACTGTATCTCTAAACTAAATTAAACCTCAATAAGATCATCCATCATCCTCCTGTGCTCCAAGGAATAAAAACTATCCTGCTGAAATTCTCTCTGCAGCTCAGGTCTTCAAATCTTGGCAACATCCTGTAGATCAATAAACATGCAGTGACATCAATTCAAAGTAGAAAGGTAAAATAATGGTTACCTATTTGTGGAACCAATTCCATTATGACCAGTGAGGCATCCTGAATATCTTCACCAAAATGTTCCAATCTGAGGCAAATAAAATGTTGAATTATGTTCCAAGTTGCATTTAACTTTGTCATATGTTCCCATTTACCACATAATCAAATACAATAGTTTTAAAATGAGGGGCAAAGTTTAAAGGATTTTTTAAGAAGTAACCAAAAAGGTTGATGAGGGCAAGACTGTAGATGTTGTCCATCTGAACTTCAGCAAGGCTTCTGAGTTTAGTTTAGTTCAGTTCAGTTTAGTTTAGTTCATTTAAGTTTAGTTTAGAGATACAGTGCAGAAACAGGTCCTTCAGCCCACTGAGTCCGCATCGACCAGTGATCCCTGCACACTAACACTTCCCTAAACACACCAGGGACAATTACATTTATACCAAGCCAATTAACCTATAAACTTGTACATATAAGGAACGTGGGAATAAACTAAGCTCTCAGAGAAGTCAAGCCCGCAGTCAAGATTGAACCTGGGTCTTTGGCGCTGTAAGGCAGCAACTCTACCGATGCGCCACTGAGCTGTTCAAAGAGCCTGCTGTAATTATTGATAACCATCTTCACTATCTACAATACCACCTACTTTTAATGTAATCTGCAAACTTAAGGGCCTGTCCCACGAGCATGCGACTGCATGCGGCAAGCGCAACCAAACCGGAAGCGGGGGCCGCGCGGAGGTCGAGTGATCCCGTACGAGTCAACGTGAAGATCGAGTGAAGTCCGCAGAAAGTTTGCGCTAAGTGTACGCCATCAAGATGCTGCGTACGTCGTCGAGGCGGTGCGTACGGCCTCAAAGCGGCTGCTGGCCGGCAGGCCGTTGCCGCGCGGAATTTTTGAACAGTGTCAGTTTTTCGGAGCCCCGCGCGATGTCGGGATCAGCTCTGCACAACTCCATACGGCTCCGGCGATCGAAGTGGGACTGGCCCCGTGAGGCCATACGGCTCAAGCGACCACGTTAGGTCGCGCTTGCCGCATGCAGTCGCATGCTCGTGGGACAGGCCCTTTACTAATCATGCCTTATACATTCTTATCAAGCACTCACAGCACTTACAGCGCCAGAGACACGGGTTCAATCCTGACCACGGGTGCTGTCTATGCGGATTTGTACATTCTTCCCGAGACCACGTGGGTTTGCACCAAGATCTTCGGTTTCCTCCCACACCACAAAGGCGTATAGGTTTGTAGGCTAATTGTAAATTATTTGTAGTCTGTGTAAATTGTCCCTAGTTTGTGGGATAGTGCCAGTGTGCAGGGATCGCTGGTTGGCGTGGACTCGGTGGGCAGAGGGCCAGTTTCCACACTGTATCTGTGAATTAAACGAAACTGATGAAGCTCAATGTCCCAAAAGCTTCCTTGACCACCCAACCTATCTGTACTTTCAGGGAATGATGTATCTGCACGCCTGGATCCCTTTGCTCTACAACACTCCCCAGCCCACTGTCATTCACTGTGAAGGTCCTGTCCTCGTTTGACTTGCCAAATTGCAACACCTCACACTCAGCTGCATTGAACTCAATTAGCCATTAATCAGCACCTTTGTCCAGCTGTTTAGTTTAGTTTTAGTTTAGAGATACAGCGTGCACCAAGGTACTGTGAAAAGCTTTTACTGTGAACTACTACAAGCACAAACTGCGAAGTTAAGGAAATCTCATAAAAATTAGATATACTGTAAATTATACAATATACATCATTATATTACATCATATACAAAGAGAAATATATATACATGTACATTATACGATGTACAGTACATAATTAAATTACAATTATAATCATGCATGTTGTATATTTCTATATAATACAATTTCTATACAATATGCATAATTGTGTTACATAATTATATGACATTATATATACATATCTATATATATTTCTATTTATAATGTAACACAATCACGTAATACAATTATGTATATTGTATATGTATAATAAAGAAATGTAATATAAATTATAATATAAAATAATATTATATGAATAGATAAATTATATATTTAACATTAATTCACTCACTTACTGCCCAAATCCCCTGCACTGGTACGGCACACTGAATTAAAATGTAGCATTACTCATGACGTGCCCTCGATTTATACATAGAGATATCGGAGTCAGCTGACTTCAAGTAGTTTGTTCTAACAAATTACCTAATTACATAGAAACGCGGGAGGCTCTATCAGCTAAAGTGATAAAATCATCTCAGAATAAAGAGGTCTTTTGACACATTTGTGTAAATATTGTGTTCGAAACCTGGAATCAAAATTTTGTTTAGTTTAGATTAGAGATATAGTGTGGGAAAACGCCCATTCTGCACACCGGGTCCACGCAGACCAGCAATTAACACTAATCACGTACATTAGCACTATCCTACACACACTAAGGACAAGTTACAATTTTACTGAAGCCAAATAACCCACAAACCTGTATGTCACGGGGACACGGGGTCACGGGGAGAACGTGCAAACTCCGTAGAGACAAGCATCCGGGGTCAGGATCAAACCAGGTCTATGGTGCTGTAAGGCTGCAAATCTACTACAGCGCCACCGTGCTGCCCCACAATAAAGTTCACATAATCTGCACAGCCCATGAAGGCAAAGTAGTCGAACAGCGCAGAAATCTTGGCAAATAACGTCTGAGATTTTGTGTTCAAATGCCACGACGGAAGCTGGGAAAGGTCAGTTCTTATACTTTGTTAAAGTGTAAATCTGTAATGATTAGATAATTCCTCAATTTGGTTCTGACTACGGGTGCTGGCTGTAGGGAGTTTGTATGTTCTCCCCGTAACCCGCGTGGGTTTTCCCCGAGATCTTTGGTTTCCTCCCAAACTCCTAAAATGTACAGGTTTGCAGGTTAATTGGCTTTGTATAAGTGTAAATTGTCCCATGCGTGTGGAGGATAGTGTTAAGGGCGTGTCCCACGATGCAAATTTACCCAAGAGCTCTCCCGAGTTTAAAAAAAAATTAAACCCATGGTAAATATGTAGAAGGTACGTAGTGGGTACGTCGGAGCTCGTGGATGTCTTGTAGCGGCTCGTAACGCTAATGGCAGGTACTCGCGAAACGCGGAAACTCGTGAAGTTTTTTCAACAGTGTCAATAATTTCCAAGAATAAAATAATACTCGTGATGAGGTACCACGACTTTGATGTTTTTTTTAACTGGGTAGAGCTCTTGGGTGAATTCGCAACGCGGGACAGGCCCTTTAATGTGCAGGGATCGCTGGTCAATGCGGACGCTGTGTGCCGAAGGGCCTGTTTACACACTGTATCTATAAAATAAACTAAAATAAACTAAAAAGGAGGTGAATCACATGGAATAGATTGATACTATTAGAATAGCAGGGAATATCAGGGACTCTACTTCCTTGGAAGGTTTAGGGAGTTCAGCATGTCCCCAACAATTCTCACAATGGAAAGCATTTTATCAGGATGCATCACAGCATGGTTTGGGAACAGCTCCATCCAAGACTACAAGTAATTTCAGATAATTATGGACGCAGCCCAGACCATCGCATAAACCAACCTCCCTTCCATTGACTCCATTTACACCTCACACTACTTCCACAAGGCCAGCAGCATCATCAAGGACGAGTCGCAGCCTGCCCACTCCCTCTTCTCCCCTCTCCCATCGGGCACAAGGTACAGAAGTGTGAAAATGCACACCTCCAGATTCAGGGACAGTTTCTACCCAGCTGTTATCAGGCAATTGAACCTTACAACTAACAACTAGAGAACAATCCTGAACTATTTTCTACCACATTGGAGACACTCAGACAATCTTTGATCAGACTTTCTTATACTAACCATTATCCAAGTTATTCCCTTTATCATGTATCTCTACACTGTAAATGGCTTGATTGTAATCATGTATTGCCTTTCCGCTGACTGGTTAGCACGCAACAAAAGCTTTTCACTGAACCTCAGTACATGTGATAATATAATACTCAATTAACCTGCAAACCTGCATGTCCTTGGAGAGTGGGAGGAAATTAAACCAAAACGCAAGTCAATTGCATGCATGTATGTTGCAATATTTGTGAATGAGTGTGCTTGAAATGTCAAATATTATTTTTGTGGTTTAAGATTACAACTTTAAATGTTGAAGGTCATGGATTTTTTAAGCCTATTTTTATACTAGAGGGTGCACCTTATCAATGGCGATATAACTTATGATTGTTGATCAATTGCTGGCAACAGGATAGAGTTGATGTGGAGAGGATGTTTTTGCTGGTAAGAGAATCCAAGACCAGAGTTTCATAGCCTCAGAATTAAAGGTCGTTCCTTTAGTAAGGAGGAGGGGGAATTTCTTTAGCCAGAGGGTGGTGAAATGGGTAATGCATTTTGTTGTCTCTGTACTGTACACTGACAATGACAATTAAAATTGAATCTGAATCTGAATCTGAATCTGTGGAATTATTTGCCACAGAAGGTTGTGGAGACCATCAATGGATATTCTTAAGGCAGCGATTGATAGATTCTTGATTAGTACATGAGCCTGAGGTTATGGGGGGAAGGCAGGAGAATGGGGTTAGGAAGGAAAGATAGATTTAAGGGAGGCACAGCGGTATTGCTGCCTTACGGCACTTGCAGTGCCAGAGACGCAGGTTTGATTCCAATGTCGGGTACTACCTGTACGGAGTTTATACTTTCTCCCCGTGACCGGCATGGGTTTTCTTTGAGATCTTCAGTTTCCTTCCACACTCCAGTGGGCTTGGTGGATTCAGTGGGGCGAAGGATCTGTTTCCTTGCTGTATCGCTATACTAAACTAAACTAAACAGATCAGCCATGAATAAATGTGCGGAGTAGATGGGCCAAATTTCCTAATTCTGCTCCTATCTCAGAACTTATGAACTATTAGCTTTATTGAATTAAGGGGAAGGCATTGGGTAGAGTTTCATTCAGTACATAGTTACCGTTAGCAAGGGTGACATACACATCACCATATGTTCATAAGATCTGCAGGTCCATTATTACATATTATAAATGATTTGCGCTGCTTTGGAAGGTTAACGGCAGCTGGCTAGCTAGATAAAGGGGCCCACACAAAGCTGGGTCTGAATATCTCTTTGGCTTGAAGCACATTTTGCTATCTATAATTTATTTTTATTAATCCCTTTCATAGCAGAAGGGTTCCCTTGTGCTAATAACGGAGGTTTAAATAAAGTTGGCGACTGGTTGGGCCGCAGAAGGTATTTGCAAAAAAGAAAATGTTGCCGCATAAGTGAGTGGGAGTCTTAGATTGTACTTGTGATATTAAATTGAATTTAATAGAGCAGGGAAAGGAGACCATAGAACGAGTTTCGAATGCATGAATATAAATGCACAAAGAACTACTTAAGAAACGCACCTGATATTCTGTTTGTGTTGCTTCAACTCAATGGTAAGACATGGTAAGGTCTCCTACTAGTTCCACTGTCCTCCTGATTAAATTTTACTGATTGTACCTTTCCCTCAGCCAAGTCTGAAGAAGGGTCTCAACCCGAAAGCCTACTTATTCCTTTCTCCATGGATGCTGTCTGACCCGTTGAGTTACTCCACCTTTTATGTCTATCGTCAACTAATAGTGAGATTAAACGAGAACTTACTAGTTTGAAGTTTGATCTTTATTTTATGAGGAGTTACGATGAGGGATTACGTGAAGAACCCGCCAGCCCGCATGTGCGTCAATCTTCAAAGCAGCGGTGTGAAATCACAGATAACAGTTGATGAACTGAATATAGTAAGATTCGAGAATCTAGAACTACCAGCTGATCTTTATGAGGGAGGGTTGGGAGCAGAGGGCACGTAATCCCTCATCGTAACTCCTCATAAAATAAAGATCAAAATTCAAACTGGTAAATTCTCGTTTAATCTTACTATTTTACTTCGGAGTAACGTGAGTGACTACGTGAAGATTTCAAAGCTCTGTGATTTCATGCCGTGGAAACGAGTTCATGCGCCACACACTGCATCAATTGGCATGGGATGAGTGAAATTTAATAAAGCATGACATAGATTGAAACATGCTGGTGCTTTTTAATGATGATAATAGTAAACCCACTCATCCAGGAGGAATTGAAAAATAGAACCTAAAAATAGTGATGGCAAATAACCCCAGTCTGGAAAATGCGTTTGTTATAACACATATGGAAATTCACTGGTTTGACCATCCTGCAGCCACTAGGATGAGGTCCAGTGAAACATTCACAACTCTCGCTGCTGATGTTGTTGCAGCCCTGGTGGAGTGAGATTTGAAAATATCAGTGTTCACTCCTGCACAAGCCAACCTGTTAAAATCACCTGGGGATGGTCTATACCGATACCTTGGTGACATAATGACTGTTGTAGATGTGTGACCACACCCACAACCAAAGGTCCATGGGATATGCCATGAAACTAGTTTGAGACCTGTCGCCCCCAGTCTACTCTGCAAGACTAAGTCATGAACATAAAGTATCATATCATTTGCAGCTGTAACCATCCGGTCCAGTCGTAGCTTATGCAACGACTGGGCCCGTTGCACTGAACCTAGTGTCACGAGGATAACCACTTTGTAAGTGAATAGACCGAGGACAGGAATGTAACTGGAGCCCACCGGCGACGCAGCATCAGCAGGACATAAACATCCCATATCTCTGAGTACCTGGGGGAATTTGAGTTGAAGATACCCATCATAAATCTGGATATCAGAAGTCGAGACCCGACAGCATGGTGTCCCAACCCCAGCAGGAAGTATGACAACAAGGCACTCCTGGCACAATTTATATAACTCCATCTCTCGTGAATTATAGCTTTGAGAGGAATACCAAGACATCTGATATACGTGCCGTGTCATACGATATATTGGACTGTAAACAGGCCACTTACCATTCCTTGATATAGGAGATGTACTGTTTCTTGGTACTATCTCTTCAGGCCACAGTGATTACATCCACCGTACGACCTGACAGTCCGTACCCCAGGAAAGGTCTTCTCATAGTCTGCAACCCACCAAATTGATTTGCTCATGCAGAGGATAGTTCTCCCCAGTCACGGGGTAATATTAGAATTGGTGGAGAGGTGGAATATTGCATTGGGGGTCCAGCCCTCGCATGTGATCCTGGGAACCAATGGGTCCCACTTAGTCTAGTGTATATTGTAAATAACTGGGGTCCCTTCACTGAGCCTTGTGGCACCCCACTAGTCACTGCCTGCCATTCTGAAAAGGGCCCTTTAATTTCTACTCTTTGCTTCCAGTCTGCCACCAGTTCTCTATCCTTGTCAAGACCCTACCCCAAGACCCCCGGACAAGGCTTCACTTACCGTTCGCTCCTCGCTCGGCTCCCGATAGATGTATGGGCGCCGAGCCAGGAGACGGAGTAAACGCGCGGGTGCCCTGGTAAGGCTGAAGAACCTCGCCCGCGCACGTTTAACATCAGCTTAACTCACCCAGCGCTGTGAGGATGGACGTGGTCGGCCATTCCGCTCCCTCCATCGGCGATCCCTTGAGCCCAAGTATGTTTTTCTCCAGTCGATCCTCCCGGCCCCCGATCAGTTGGCACGCGGGTTCCCAGCCAGACCCTGTGTGAAGCGCAGCGGCATGGTCTCCCTGAACCTCTGCCCTCTGGCGTGGGAGCCGCTACCGGACCACCAGATCAGTGCTGGACAAAACCTTCGTCCACAATGACTTCTTCACCGCATGTCGATTGAACTTCCTACTGATCATTGAAACCTGGCTAAATCCTGGTGAGCTTGCTCCACTCGGGGAACTTATTGGTGGCCAGTGGGGGGGGGGGGGGGGGGGGGGGGGGATTTCTGCAGTGCTTGTATGGGTGTTGTGCGCTGAAGGGACATGTTTCCAGAGGGCTAGTATGGACAATGTGGGCCGAATAGATTCTTGAGCTGGCGGCTCATTAACTCAAGCCTGTTGTGCTGGCAGCTCACTCACGGCTGGTGGAGTTGACACTGCTGTTCCTTGAAATTCCATTTCAAGCAGAGTGCAAGGCCACCAAATTCAAATCAATTTTTGTACCATTTCAAGCAGGGTGCAAGGCCACCAAATTCAAGTGCAGTTTCTTACCTCTTCGAGCAGGGTGCAAGGCCACCAAATTCAGGTTCGCTTTCCTACCACTTCAAGCATGATGCAAAGCCACCGAATTCAAGTGCAGTTTCATACCACTTCAAGCAGGGAGCAAGGCCGCCAAATTCAGGTGCAGTTTCATACCACTTCAAGGAGGGAGCAAACCAACAAATTCAAATGCAGTTTCATACCATTTTATGCAGGGTACAACGACACCACATTTAAATGCAGTTTCATACCATTTTGTGCAAGGCCACCACATTAAAATGCAGTTTCATACTATTTAAAGCAGGGTGAAACCACCATAAAAACCACCATAAAACCACACAAAACACCACACTCACAGTTCAGTAGACATTCAGTGTGTTCAGTTGATTCACAGCTCAGACAGAGTCGTGGCCTCTCCCTCCCCCATCATGCAGAGACTGAGCCACACCCACACGTGCGGGTTTGTGAAATGCAGCTGACTGACCAGTTCCCTGTGCTAGATGAATCAGGTCCCTAACCAGGTGGATGTTATCCTGAATGGACCGACCCGGGACTGTGTAGGACTGGTCATGGTGAATCAACTGAGACAGCACAGAGCCCAGGCGATTTGCCATCGCCCGTGCAAAAACTTTATACTCTGTGCATAGGAGAGAAACCGGGCGCCAGTTTTTCAACAGGCGGAGTTCCCCCTTCTTGGGCAGCAGGACAACCACTACTCTACGCCACGAAAGGGGCATCTCCCCGGTCGCCAGGCTCTCCCCCAGAACCAACATGTAATCACCCCCCAGGATACCCCAGGAGACTCTTACAAACTCTCTGGATCCGTGACAGAGGAGCCATCATCTGCGAGCAGCTCCACGAGCTGCTTGCGGGCTCCATGCCCTTTCTCCAGAGAGAAAAAGAAGGGCGATGCTCGATCCAGATCGTGCAGCATCTGGACCCGCGCCCTCACGTAAGCGCCTCGGGACCGCTCAAGTTGCAGGTTCCTCAAGGCTTCCTTCTTCTCATGAAACACACCCCATTCGCAAGAGTCACCTCCAACCTGACCCAGGAGAGACTCTGCGTCCATCAGCTCCCTCTCAAGCCTCTCAATCGCTGAGTCCCGCCGCCCGGTCGACCCCCACGTGTATTCCTTACAAAAAATACGGAAATGAGCTTTCCCCACATCCCACCACTGCCTTAGGGAAGAGAAGCACCTCTGCCTCTCTCTCTACCGCACCCAAAACCAACTGAATGACTCCCGGGAAACACCGATCCTCCAGCAGCCGACTATTAAAGTGCCAGTACGCAGACCCGGCCCGAGCGCGCGCTGGATTAAAATCCACATGCACCAGACATGCGTGGTCGGAGCATGACACCAGCTGCATTGAGGCTGCTGAGACACGGGAAACAAACGCTCGGGAGATATATATTCGATCAATGCGGGAACCACCGCCCTCAGACCTCCGCGAAAAAGCAGTGGAGTCTGGGTTGAGGTCCCGCCACGCATCAACCAACTCAAAAGAATCAATCAACCCTCTCAGCTACAGCAGGGGCACACTGAGTACCAGAATGATCTCGCACCTCAAGTGTGCAGTGAAAGTCCCCCCCAAGGAAGACACACTCTCCCCGATCAATAGTGCTCAACAGAGCACTCACCTCCTGAAGTAGGCTGGCCTGCATCGTGCCGGAGCTGGGGGCATACACGTTAATGAAATGCAACGGCATGCCATCCAGGCTCACGGCCAGATGGAGCAAACGTCCTGGCACAACTTCTTGCACTTTTATAGCATTGGGCAGGAAATTCTGAGCCAACAGAATGGCCACCCCACTTGAATTTGAGCTAAGATGACTCATATAGACCTCTCCTTCCCACTCCAATCTCCAGGTGGGTTCATCACTGACAACAGTATGCGTCTCCTGCAGAAAACACACTGCAGATTTTCCCTCCCTAAGGACCGATAAAAGCTGGAATCTGCGAAAACTCGCTCTACTCCCGTTTAAGTTTAGTGTGACTAGCGTGAATGCACTGGCACATTAAATTGAAATCCTCACACTTCTCCTCGTGGGCTCTGTAGCGCTCTCTCTTAGGAACTCCAAAAAGTCCCTAAGCTGGCACTGCTCAGAGTCAGGATGATCACAATCCTTGGTGGCAAGGATAGCCTCGAGAGTTTTAACTAAGCCCGGCAGATCAGCCCACCGTCTCTTAGCAGCCTCAATCTTTGTCCTGTTGGAACGGCATGTTTTTAAAAACTCCCGCACCTCACAGATAACAATTGCATGAGACTTGACCTTGGTTACTGGGGTATCGGCCAAGTTACTCGCACCTGACACAACACGCTCAGCATCACCAAGGTCCTTTTCAGAAGTCGAAAGACCAGAGCTCTCTGGAATTTCGCTAACCCCTCCACACAAGCTGGCCTCATCACTCTCCCTCTCCTCCGGCATGACACCACCCCCAGGATCAATGCCGGGGAAGGATCCCGAAGCCCCTATCCGCATCACGCAGCCCACTGACTGGCTGGGCTCCTGCGCTCTGCCCTCACCCTCTATATCTGGGGCTGGGGAAGAGAAAACAAGAGGCACCCCCAGGGTCTGTAGTAAACTGGCACCCCCAGAATCTGAAAGAAGGTCGCTGCCTGAAATAACTCCGACCTCCACAGCACCGAAAGCACCCCCTCCACTGGCAACACCCAGAGGCTCTCCACTAGTTATTTTCCTCTCCCCTGCCATTCCTGGGCCGCTGCGCTAGACGTTCTAGCAGCGACCCCGTGATTAGGACATTCCCTACGGAGATGTCCATAACCACCGCACGCATGACACCGTGCCTTTCCCCAACTCCAACGCACGGTTCTGGGGAGACCCCTATACTCCACCTCGAAACTCCCTTCATTACCTTCCCCCTCCCCCACCTTCACGAACACCCTCCTTTTGAAACTGAGAATCCCTTTTTCCTCCGGGTCCCCCCCAGGGTGCATGAGCCTAAAGCACTTAGACCGCACCTCCCCAATCTGAGACAGGTACGGAATGAGTGTCACATCCGGAATACATGTAGGGCAACTCCGCAGGAGAACCGGTCTCACCCTGGACACCCATGGGTCCACCTGTATATGGACCCCCCCCACTGAAATCCCCCTCTCCAACACTTTGACCACATCCTCCCGGGTCTTCAATATCATCTCAACCTTACCCCTCTCGAGCTCGGAAGAGACAATAGCCCCCCTCCCAAGAAGGGCATTCATAGCCTTTGTAATTACTCCCCTTGACATCTGGGGCCCAGTTTGAACCGAGATACCAAAACTGTCCCAGTCCAAGTCTACATGAGGCTCATATTCCGATGGCCTCACTTCCGCTGCTGATGTCACTGCTGCATAGCTCCTCGCCTTCGGCCGAGCCCCCGCCATCGCCATCCAGACAGAGGCACAAACCAGCTCCCGGCACCCCAACAGCTCAGCAAATTAATTCCCAGGGACAGTCACAGTCCAAAGCAATCCTCAATAAACCAAAGTCCTCCAGCTGAAGAAAGAAAATTCCCAAACTCGTCCACATCAAAAACAGCTCGCCCTGTCTTGCCGAACGCAAAAGCACCTTCTTCACATTAAGCCAGGCAGCCGCACTGTGCAAAATGACTTTAGGGCAGAGAAACAGTGTCAAAAACACGACAAAGGCACCGAAACATTTCAAACCCTCGATGTCCAGGCACTCTTGGCAGTCCGCCAATGGCAGCCGCACCCTGCTCCCTTGACAATGTAGAGACTTCTCCAGGAAGTAAATGGAGGAATTTTTAACGCAGTGGAAAGTTTCAACAATCCAACAATAAGTTAAACTATGAAGCCCCTCTGCCTCTGTTCCGTTCCCATCGACAGAATCCTTGAAAGGCTGCATAATCAGCCACTGCATCTGAGAAAGTCTCTCTCCCTCTCTCTCTCTCTCTCTCTCTCCCTCTCTCCCTCCCCCTCTCTCTCACTGTCTCTCTCTCTCTCTCCCCCCCTCTCCCCCTCTCCCCCTCTCCCCCCCTCTCTCTCCCCCCTCTCCCCTCTCTCTCTCTCTCTCTCTCTCTCTCTCTCTCTCTCTCTCTCTCTCTCTCTCTCTCTCTCGTGGAGAAAGGGAAGAAAGCTGGAAGAGAGGAGAGTCCTGGCATATTAGTAGTGGAAAACCTGAGGAGATGAATGAAACAGGTATATTTTATCAGTATTTTTGATCGAGGGTAAAGAAAACAATAAAGGATTGGACAGGCTAGATGCAGGAAACATGTTCCCCATGTCAGGGGAGTCCACAACCAGGGGTCACAGTTTAAGAATAAGAGGTAGGCCATTTAAGACTAAGATGAGGAAAAACCTTTTCACCCAGAGATGTAGAATTGTCTGCCACAGAAGGCATTGGAGGCCAATTCACTGGATGATTTCAAGAGAGAATTAGATTTAGCTCTTTGGGTTAAAGGAATCAAGGGATATGGGGTAAAAGCTGGAACGGGCACAGATTTTAGATGATCCTGCACCTACTTATTTTTGTTCTTTATTTCTAATACGAAACACCCATGAATTTGTATTGGGAAGGGAAGTACTTTGAGACTCTGGAAAATTCCAAACACCAGAAATCTTCTCTAAACTCTTTACGTGCTGCAACAGGGTGACCGCTGGCGGACCGTGACTGAACAGTTACAGTGGCGCAGCAGTAGAGTTGGTGCCTTACAGCAAAATGCAGTACTGTAAACCCAGGTCCGATCCTGAATATGGGTGCTGTCTGCATGGAGTTTGTACGTTCTCCCCGTGACCTGCGTGGGTTTTCACCGAGATCTTCAGTTTGCTCCCACATTCTCTCATACGCCGTCAAGACGCTGCGTATGACTGCGATGCGCCTGCGTGCCGACAGGCCGTTGGCGCGTTAAGATTTCGGACACTGTCAGATTTTCGGAGCCCCGCGCGATCTCGGGACCAGCCCCGCACAACTCCGCGCTTCTACGTGGGACCGGCCCCGTGCGGTTAATACGGTGCCCGTAAGCCTCGAGCGACCACGTTTGGTCGCGCCAAACGCAATCATTTGCATGCAAGTGGGACAGGCCCTTGAGCTTCTTAATGCCATAGCAAAAAGAACATTGGTGAAGCAGCCTTTTTCAATGACGCCCCCAAGCTGTGGAATACCCAGCCCAGGGCTATGAGAGACGCCCACTCAGTTGGCATCGTTAAACGGCAACTAAAAACTTACCTTGTTAATCATTTTAATTTTTGTCTTTTTACATTCTCAATTTTATATTTTAAATATTTATATAAATCTGTGCTTTTTACGTTATTAACTGCATATGTCTTTACTGTTTTAAATTGTATTTTTTGTTTAGACCTGTGTTTTTGTGAAAACACTTTGGTTTACATTCAATTGTGTGAAAAGTGCTACACAAATAAAGTTATTAATATTATTATTATTATTATTATTATTATTATTATTATTATTATTATTATTATTAGTAGTAGTATTATAAGAATTATTATTACTACTATTACCTGTACTCCTAAATCCCATTGCTCTACAACACTTCCCAGAGCCCTGCCATTCAATTCTAGGTAACTAATGTAACTAAACTAATTTTTCAAAATTCTAGATATTCTAATATGCAAATGTTAACACAAAAAAAAGACAAATGAAACCACAGGCCACATGGAAGGAACAAAGGTACTGGTGTGGGGGGACCTCTGTGACGGAGGGGGGGGGGGGGGGGGGGGGGGTGGAGAACAAATGTGAACATGGCACAGCGGGGAGGAGGAAATTTGAAACTGGAAGAGCCCTTTATCGGTGACAAAAGCAAATAATTTCTCTGTTACAATAAAGTATGGAAAATCAATTCAATTCAATGTTGTGGGTAAATATTAATAGATATTGACTTTACAGCAGGATCGGTTGAAATTTGAGTTAACTAGGCAACGTCAAAATGGTTTTGTGAAAGGGAGCCATTATGAAGTAGCGTCCTCAGTCACCACCTCAAACCTACTGGGTCTGATAGAAAATAGGTGCAGGAGGAGGCCATTCAGCCCTTCGATCTGTTCACTCAGTTGAGGAGTGCTAGCTGCTTATCTAATTACCTCAGAGACTTGAAGATACCAGTTCTTGATGACCACTGAAAATCAAAGTTGAATGGAGGAGCACACAAAATGGCAACAATAAAATGAAAGAAAAAATTAAACCAGCCTTTAACTCACCAAAGTCTTCACTCAGTCAACAACGCACCTGCTTTTGAGTTTGAGTTTAGTTTACTGTTGCGTGTACAATACATGATTACAATCAAGTCAACTAGTGTCTATAGAGCTTGCTGTCACCTGATAATAAGTAGCCAATTGTAGGCTATGCCATCTGAAAATTACCATATTAACTTGTTGAACCTGTTGTCCTTGATTCTTCTCCCAAAAGCAGAACACATCCCTTTCCAAACATCAACTCCACCTTAATGCTATTTGTGACAGTCAACAACATCAACCACGTAATCAATGAGGACATTATTGGAGTTGAAAGCCAAAGTGTCAGTAGAGAAGGTATAAAGCTTATGTATGGTGGTGGTACGTTTAAATTACAGGCCATGTAACCCCGTGAATGTAGTGAACGCAGTCTCCACTATTCACTCAGGATACTTGACTTATAGGGGTGTACAAAATCAAGAAGGGACTATATTGAGGAAATGCACAGAATCTTTTACTTAGAGTAGAAGAATCAAGAACCAGAGAATATAGGTTTAATGTGAGAGGTAAGAATTAATAGTAAACTGAGGGGCAATCTTTTCACTCATAGTGGTGGGTGTATGGAATGAGCTGCCCGAGGAGATTGGTGAGGCAGGTACTACAGGGAAGAAAAATACAATTGGAGAGGTACATGGATAAGGAAGGTTTAGTAGTTCTCCAGTGATGTTGCTTGATCTGCTGAGTTATTCCAGCACTTTCAATTATTTTATGTATCCACCAGCATTTGCAGTTCCTTGTTTCTACATTTTGATTAAAGTTTGGAGGAATATGGGCTAAATGTGGACCAGTTGAGATGGGACATCTTTCCTACAGCCCGTTTCCTTACAAGTTGATGATGTGGAAACAGGAAGGGATTGTGAAGCCAGAGGAAGGAATGTAGATGGAAGGGGACAGGGACAGGGGGAAGAAGAGAAACCAGTGAAGCATGGTGGTGGCAGCATCATGCTGTGGGGATGTTTTTCAGTGGCAGGAACTGGGAGGCAAGTCAGGAAACAGGATCGGAGCAAAGTACAGAGAGATCCTTGATGAAAACCTGCTCCAGAGCATTCAGGACCTGAGACTGGGGCGGAGATACACCTTCCAACAGGACAACGATCCTAAGCACACAGCCAAGACTATGGAGGAGTGGCTTTGTGACAAGTCTGTGAATACAATACAATACCATTTATTGTCATTTGAGCCTCAGTGAGGCTGAAACGAAATTCCGTTTCCACAGCCATACAAACAAAGACAATTTCCTACAGACACACAATTTAATTCACACAAACATCCATCACAGTGAACCCACTGTGATGGAAGGCAAAGTCTTTTCTCTCCCCTGTTCTCCATTTCTCTCCCGATGTCCAAGCCCCAGGCGGGTGATGATAAGTCCCACGGCCATTTTAGGTCATGCCGGGCGATTTATGGCCCCGCTCCTGGTCTAAAAGTCACAGTGTTGGAGCCCCCGGCGGGCGCTGTAATGTCCCACGGTCGTTCCAACCCCGTGACAACAAGGGCTGGAGAAGTCGCGTTGTGGGAGCTCCGGGAAGCGCTCTCTCCATCTGGACCCGCGAGCTCCTGATGTCCCAGTCCACCGGACCTGCGGCTGCGGCTGCATTGCTGGAGCCTCCGAGCCCCAGGAGTCGAGTCACAGCAGCGAGTCACCACCGCTCCCCACGCTCCGAGGCCGGCCAGCCCCACGATGGTGAGAAGTCTGCAGCTCCGCAGTCTCCCGAGGCCCCGGGTCGTTCAGGATGGAGGCCACTCCACGGTGCTAGGCCCCAACGACAACGGAGACCCGACGGGGAAAAGGTCGGGTCTCCCGGACAGGGAAGAGATTTTAAACAGTTTCCCCCTCCCCCCCCCATGCCCCCCACATATACACATTTAAAACCAGTATTAAAAAAACACCAACACTACATTTAACTAGACAAAAAATTAAAAAAAGACAGACAGGCTGTAGGGGCCGCTGCAACTGGTGAGTCGCGCCGCCAACTTGAATTTTCTTGAGTGACCCATCCAGAGCCCGGACTTGAACCCGATTGAATATCTTTGGAGGGACCTCAAAATACCTGTGCTTCAATGCTCCCCATCCAACCAAACAGAGTTTGAGATGATATGCAGAGAAGAATGGGAGATATTACCCAAATACAGGTGTGCCAAGCATGTAGTGTTATACCCAAGAAGACCTGAGGCTGTAATCACTGCCCAAGGTGCCTCAACAAAGTACTGTGTGAAGGGTCTAAATGAGATATTTCAGTTATTTATTTTTAACTACTTTGCAAAAAATTCTTCTTCTTATTATTATTTTTTATTATGGGGTATTGTGTCGAGATTGATGATTAAAAATATGAATTTAATCTATTTTAGAATAAATCTGTAACGTAACAAAATGCGGAAAAAGTGAAGGGGTCTAAAACTTTCTGAATGCACTGAATATCTATGTATATATAGATATTTGTGTGTGCATGTATGTGTGCATATGTAAGTGTAAATATATGTAATTATACCAATAGTGAACCTTATTTATTATATTGTTTACTGTGTTTCTCATGTTACATATTCTGTTGTTCTGCTGGAAGTAAAGGGCCTGTCCCACCATGGTGACCTAATTTGCGAGTTTAGAAGAGTTTGTGTTTGCCGCAAACTCACAGCATGGTCGACACGTGGTCCTAGGGGGGTCACTGTAATTCTCCTTCATGTTCGAGAGAGGGTTCCCGCATACTCGCGGCCTCAGTTTGGTCGAGGAAAATTTTTCAACATGCTGACATTTTTTTGCGAGTAAAATGTTGTCGGCATGGTCTTTTTAACATGTGGTGCAGAGGGAAGTAAGTAAGTAAGTTTATTGGCCATGAATTTGCCTTGGTGCTCCGACCACAAGTAACAACATGACATACAGTGACACTTACAAATGGCTCAGAAAATACTAAACATTAATAATAATAAGACATTAATGATAAAACACCATTGATCAAGCATGTAAACCAACAAAATACCAGATCAAAGAGAGGCTACAGATTTTTGGTTGTTGAATAGAGCAATTATTCATGGATTAAAACTGTTTTAATGTCTGGCTGTGGCAGCTTTGACAATCCGGAGTCGCCTTCCAGAGGGAAGTGATCAAAGTGGCCAGGGTGAGAGGGGTCAGGGATGATTTTGCCCGCTCGCTCCCTGGCCCTTGCCATGGGGTTGCCATGTAGTTATAGGTAGTCGAGGTAGCCGTAGCGAATCTCCTTTGCTCGGGCATTTTAATTGGCTCATTGGGTAATAAAAATGTAAGCACGAGTTTTCAGAACTAAGGAAAACCGACCGGAAATGTTAAATGCCCGCTAAACTTTATTAAAAGTTGTCTGGTTTCTTAAAAGTGTCTCCACTCCTTCTCCCCCCCTGCTATTCCCTTCTCACTCTTTCTCTCCCCTGCTCTTCCCTTCTCCTTCTCCTCCCTTCTCTCCCCTTCTGCCCCCTTCTCCTCCCTTCTCCCCCCTTCTCCCTCCTTCACCCCCCTTCTCCTCTCCCACCCTCCCTCTTTTACGGGACTTACCATACACTGTGCCAGCCGTCGTTTACCTTCCTGTTCATTGCGGGAATCATGTTGGTTTTGCACCATGTGAATTTCAGACAGTGCTCCCCCACTTTCCCTGGCCCCCGCCTTTGCAATGTGTTTGTCTGTGTGTGCTGACGGTTGATCCAGCACGTGGTTTCATCGCTGACGGTCGATCCAGCTCACGGTTTTTCAGGCAAGTGCCCGGGAGCTTGAAGGTCGAAGATAGTTGCTGAAAAGTCGATAGAAACATAGAAAATAGGTGCAAGAGGAGGACATTCGGCCCTTCGAGCCAGCACCACCATTTATTGTGACCATGGCTGATCGTCCAAATCAATAACCCGTGTCTGCCTTCTCCCCATATCCCTTGATTCCACTAGCCCCTAGAGCTCTATCTAACTCTCTCTTAAATCCATCTGGTGAATTGGCCTCCACTGCCCTCAGTGGCAGGGAATTCAACAAATTCACAACTCTATGGGTGAAATTTTTTTTTCTCACCTCAGTCTTAAAAGGCCTCCCCTTTATTCTAAGACTGTGGCCCCTGGTTCTGGACTCGCCCAACATTGGGAACATTTTTCCTGCATCTAGCTTGTCCAGTCCTTTTATAATTTTATATGTTTCTATAAGGCGCCCCTTCATCCTTCTAAACTCCAGTGAATACAAGCCTAGTCCGTTGGAGCGAGTGGAGGAGGGTCAGGGCGGTGAGTATATAAATCGGGCGCGGGGCTTTCTTTCACAGAGGCCCGGGATAGTTGGAGCGAGTGGAGGAGGGTCAGGGCGGTGAGTATATAAATCGGGCGTGAAGCTTTCTTTTACAGAGGCCCGGGACCGTTGGAGCGAGTGGAGGAAGGTCAGGGCGGTGAGTATATAAATCGGGCGCGGGGCTTTCTTTCACAGAGGCCCGGGACCGTTGGAGCGAGTGGAGGAGGGTCAGGGTGGTGAGTATATAAATCGGGCGCGGGGCTTTCTTTTACAGAGGCCCGGGAACCGTTGGAGCGAGTGGAGGAGGGTCAGGGCGGTGAGTATATAAATCGGGTGTGGAGCTTTCCTTTACAGAGGCCCGGTAACCGTTGGAGCGAGTGGAGGAGGGTCAGGGTGTAATGTTCCACACTCCATAGGGAGGGTTCTGGTGGAAGCCGCTGATTGGCGGAAGCAGACTAGAGGAAGCAGCTGATTGGGTGCAACCTCAGGTTAGCATTTCTGCTTTCTGGTTAAAGGTACAGTGCTTTAGTAAAGGTACAGTGAGCCAAGGGTACAGTGGGCTAAAGGTACAGTGCTTTAGTAAAGGTACAGTGAGGGAGGTACGATGTTGGGGGAGT